>NW_007246916.1:157292-230071 GCF_000164805.1 Carlito syrichta
GGTCAAGGCTGCGGTGGCTGGGAGCGGCCACTGCACTCCAGTCTGGGTGACAGAGTGAGACTCCAACTCAAAAAAAAAAGAAAATAAGCAGTGGTTCTCAAAGTGTGATCCCAGACCATGGCATCACTTGAGGACCCGTGAGAAATGCAGATTTCATATCTTACTCCAGTCCTTCTGAGTCAGAAACTCCAGGACAGTTTCATGTTTTAACACACCTCCCGGGTGCTTGTGATGCATGCCAATGTTTGGGAACCCCTGCTTATGGGTTGCGTTCCCCTTGTGAGGTTTCTTGCCATCTCTAGAAGCTCCGAAGTGGTCCCTCAGTCCTCCTCCTGTATAAAGAAGGATGGAAGGTAAAAGTCAATTCTTGACTGGGTGCAGTGGCTCACGCCTGGAATCTCAGCACCTTTGGAGGCCAAGGTGGGAGGACTGCTTGAGCCCAAGGAGTTCAAGGCCAACCTGGGCAACATAGCAAAGACCTGCCTCTATGAAAAATAAGAATAAAAATTAGAATAAAATAAAAATAAGAATAAAAATTAGAATAAAATAAAAATAAGAATAAAAATTAGCCAAGCATGGTGGCAAACGCTGTAGTCCCAGTTACTTAGGAGGCTGAGGCTGAAGGCTCGCCTGAGCCCAAAAGTCTGCACTGCAGTTGTAAGTCTGTCACTGCACTCCAGCCTGGGCGACAGAGGGAGACTCCAACTAGACAAAAAAAAAAAAAGCAAATTCTCATCTGTCATTCGCCTGTGGGGTAAGTGGTCTTGAACATCTCCAGGAAGTGCTGTGCTGAGTGGAGGCAGGTTGGTTCTTGAGACTTACGGCTCCATAGAAGGTGGGTGTCAGGTCAGGAACGAACATCTCTGGGTAGATGGTGTGCAGGTACCAGGAAAAGTTGTGACAGTGTAGCCGTTCCCGCAGCTGCAGTCGTTCCGAAATGTCCCCGAAGGATTGCTGTCAACAAAGTCAGCCCCTCCAAGGGTCAGTTCCACTAGCCTTGGACTTTCTGGTCTGGGCCGAACAGGCCAGACAGCATGAGCTTCTGGGGCCACATTCCCTCATGCTCATTCTTGTTGGGGTCACCAGCTCAGTCTCACACCCAACCCCAAAACTGCCTTGGCTTTGGGACCCCCCCCATAATCCCCACTCCCTCATCCCCTGTAACTCCTAGTCAATTCCCTCCCAGTTCCCAGTTCTGAGCTTTACAGAGCCAACCCTCGGGTAGAAGGCTCTTGCCCAAATCCCCTCCCCTTTACCTTCCCTCCCCTCCCCTTCCCTTTCCAAGGGATACAGGGACTTACAGGTAGGGACAATATTCTCTAGCCTTCAAGATCTCCATGCCCTGGGCCCTTTCCTGGGCTTCGCTCACAGAGCTCTGAGGGTGAAGGGGGCCCCAGATGGTAGCGACGGGGTGGGCCCTGGCCATGAAGCCCGCATCGGGACTTGTACTTCTCATCTAGATCCTTCTGAGCACCATCTCCTCTCACCTCTTGGACCATCTTTGCTGCCTGCTGGTTTCTCCTGTAGAAAATCTTCTTGTAATTGTCCATCCAGACCTCAGCCAGACGCACTTGGTTGCGAGCGATGACGTTGGTGCCCTTGGGGAAGGTGTGGGGGCTCTTGGTACGGAACACGTGGCCTACCACAGAGCAGGGGATGATCTCCAGCTGGCCCCCACACTGCCACACCTGGCATCAGAGGAGACAGGAAGGACGGGGCCTTCAGAAGGGTGAGCAGGACCATCTCCCCACAAGCAGCCTGTTCTGTGGCCAGGGCACCAGACCCCAGGTCCGAGGACTTGGGCAAATATTTGGACATCGCCTAGACTTCTTCCTAGGCCATGACTACACAGCCCCAGGCGCTCTGATGTTGGTTCACTCATAAGTAAGCAAATGGAGATTTGCAGGGTCCTGAGGTTATCAGGGCCCAACTTTAGGGAAAAGACTGCAGGTCGGCTTTTCTTACCTGTGTCTGTATCCCCTACTCTGAGTACTTGGCTTATTGACTTGCAAATGTGATTTATCAGCTTGCCCAGGTGTTACTAGAAACTCATGCTCTCCCAAATCAGAGCACAAATGAAGGACAGTCAACAGCCAGGTGGCCAGTGATTGTCACCTGGACCCTTAGCATACTCGCTTCCTAGGACAGAGAGTGAACAGAGACAGGCTCATTGAGGAGCCTGGAGTCAGCATGCTGGCAGTTAGGGTGACTGGCTGGTGACCCTCTCCAGGCCAGCAGCCTGGTTTAAGCCATCCCTCCCCCAGTCTCTTCTTTTGGGTAGGCATTTGTTATTCATTTTAGAATAACATGATGGGAAGGCATTTGTTATTCATTTTAGAATTTGCAGCAACATATGGTAACAGCATCAGCATCATCACCATGGTAATAGGAACAGCAGGTGTCAGTTAAAGGCTTAACACGGGCCAGACACTGTGAGAAGTGGCTTCATACATGAGCACCTCTGCTTGCTAGTTGCTTTTCCACGGCATGGGGATTTGCGTAGGTTTTGTGGACAGGCCGTCGTTCCTTCCTGACATAACTCTGATGTGCCCAGCTCCTGGAATCCCTCAGACTTCTGGCACCCACCAGAACCGGGGCCACCAGCTTCTCCCCCAGGCACGAAGAGCTTGTTGAGCACAGGTAGGGCAACTCCAAAGGCCACCAGGGCATGCGTCCTTGGCCTTGGGAAGGGGAGCCTGACTTGTCTGGAAAAAGGACGGTGCCTGGCTACTGACCACCTTCACCCTGTCCCTTTTCCCACAGACACCCCTGAGGCCACCGCTGCCTGGGAGCTGCTTCTCAGCCGTCCCCTGGGGCGTTGTGGTCCCCCGAGCCCTCCTCACTCTCACCCGGAAGGACATTTCCACGTTTTCCCCTCCCCAGATCTCCATCTGATTATCATAGGTACCGATGTGCTCAAAGTAGGACTTGGAGATGGAGAAGAGGCCACCGGCGAACGTCGGGGATCTGGAGAGACAGAGGGAGGGAGATGCATGTGCAGCTTCTGGGGGAGGAGTAGGCGCCTGGCAGGGAAAGTTGACTGCGGACACCCCTCTTGGCCTTCTCAACCACCCCCCACCTTTGCTCCTTCCCTGGGGAATCCAGCCCCTCTCCCACTCAGTCACTCACTCATTTAGCTTTCACTGTGTCCTCTTTTCCTTCCAGGACCAGGTTAAAGATGTAATTATCACTCCTCTCCTCTAAAAGGCACTCATTCATTCGTTCAACCAAGGATGTATGAAAAACCGTGCATGCTGGACACACAGAGCTCAGAGACAGAACCCATTCCCCGAGAGTTCGGTCTAACAGCAGAGGTTGAAGCTACCACAGGTTACCTTTTGGCAGCGAAATGCCTGGAGCATAGGAGATGCTCAATTTTCAGAAGGTGCATGAAATTGAAATAGGCAGGATTCAAACCATGGATGAATGAATGAGTGAATGAATGTCATCAGTTGGGCTGACCGCATTCTGTTTCAGGAACTATAAAGCCACAGTATTAGTAAGAGCCTAATCCTGGTGCCTTAACTGCAGGAGAAACTTGAACTTTGAAGAGAAGGTACCCGTGGCTTTGAACAGGGGAAACGGATCAGGTGCTGCTGGAAACAGGGTGGGAAGTGAGGTGAGATCAAACTCAACTTGGACTCTAGGGAGTATCTGAGAGGTTACAAAAAGATTCTGGCTTTCAGACAAAGGTAGGGAGGCACAGACCCAAGTTAAGATGCTTTTTTTTTTTCTTGAGTCAGGGTCTCACTCTGTCACCCAGGCTGGAGTGCAGTGGCACGATCACAGCTCACCACAGCCTTGACCTTCTGGGCTCAGATGATCTTCCACCTCAGCCTCCCAAGTAACTGGGACTACAGGTGTGCGACACCACACCTGGCTATTTTTTTTCTTTTTGTAGAGACGAGGTCTCACTATGTTGCCCAGGCTGCTTTCGAACTCCTGGCCTCAAGCAATCCTCCCTTGGCCTCCCAAAGTGCTGGGATTACAGGCACGAGCTACCGTGTCTAGCCAAATTAAGATAAATTGACAAAAATATCTCATTCCTAGAATTCAGATACCAGGTTTCTCATCAAAGGACCTGGGCTGTTCTCTGGTCTCGGCCGCAGAAACGAGATGACAAAGGGAACATCATCCTTTGGAAAGTGTAGCAATAAGATGCACACGCTGTGCCGCTGCTGTGGCTCTAAGACCTACCACCTTCAGAAGTCGACCTGTGGCAAATGTGGCTACCCTGCCAAGCGCAAGAGTAAGTATGACTGAAGTGCCAAAGCTAAAAGACAAAATACCACCGGGACTGGTCGGATGAGGCACCTAAAAATTGTATACCACAGATTCAGGCATGGATTCCGTGAAGGAACAACACCTAAACCAAAGAGGGCAGCTGTTGCGGCATCCAGTTCTTCTTAGGAGTTTCAACAATTAGTCACACAATAAATGTTTTGGTTTTCAAAACAAAACAAAACAAAACAAAAGGACCTGGGTTAAGAGACTACCCAAGTAGACAAGGGGAAGTATAAGCAAATTGGAAGGCGGGGGTGGGGACTGGGAGACCGGCAGGAGCACACAAGCTTAGCTGTTGGCTTCTGCGTCTGGCCCAGGCTGGCTCGGAGGGGGCTTTGCTGCCCTCTGTGGGTGGCTTCATGCGGTACAACCAAGCCAAAATATACTGAACTATACTGTGACCCCAGAAACCATCAAGATGCCTTGTACAGAGCCAGGGCGCAATCAGCTTCACTGATCTGTCAAGGTGACTAACAGTGACTTGGCCGTGGTGCTACCCTGTGGCTGCTCCTGCTGCCCCAAAGTTGGCTCCTGCAGCCACTTTCTGGAAGGAATTTCAGCCTGGAAACCCTCATGCTCCAGCTGGTTTCCTGTCACTGGTTCTGGCCTCTCCCAGGGGTCTTAAGCCAGCCCAAGTCACGTCCTGACAGGCTCAGAGAGTCCTGGAAGGCCTGGACTAATCTCCTTCCACTGGAGGGCCTCCCCCACAGCGCCCTGTCTCTTGTTTTTGAGAGGTCTCCTAGACAGAGAAGTCACAAATTACCTATGAGGCCGGGTGTGGTGGTTCATGCCTATACTCATCGCAGCACTTTGGGAGGCCAAGGCGAGAGGATTGCTTGAGCCCAGGAATCCGAGATCAGCCTGGGCAACATAGCAGGACCTCGTCTCTAAAATAAAAAAAAAGAAAGGCAAGCCCAGCTGGGCATTAAACAGTAGATTAACTTTCAACTATCTACCCTAGCTGCCTGTTTTTATAAGGGCAAAATCCCAGGCAGGTGCGGTGGCTCACACCTGTAATTCCAGCACTTTGGGAGGTGGAGGCGAGAGGACTGCCTGAGCCCAGGGGTTTGAGACCAGCCTGGGCAACATGGCAAGACATCATCTCTACAATAAATAAAAAAATTATCCAGGCATGGTGGCACACACCTGCAGTTCTAGCTACTTGGAAGGCTGAGGTAGAAGGATCATCTGAGTCTACCAGGTCGAGGCTGTGGTGGCTGTGAGCAACATGTAACTGAGCTCCAGCCTGGGTGACAGAGCGAGACACTCACTCAAAAAAAAAAAAGGGCAAAACCTGATTTTTACATGTTAATTAAGTTAATTAATCTTATTTTATTATTATTTTTTGAGTTGAAGTCGCTGTTGCCAGCCTGGAGTATAGTGGCACACTCACAGCTACTGCAATTTCGACCTGCTGGGCTCAGGCGACCCTTCCACCTCAGCCTTCCAAGTAGCTGGAACCACAAGCACATACCAGCACACCTAGCTCATTTTTTGACTGATTGTAATGACGAGATCTTGTTGAGTTTGCCAGGCTGTTTTCGAATCCCTAGGCTCGGGCAACCCTCTTGACTCTGCCTCCCAAAGTGCTGAAATTATAGGCATGAGCCATGGTGCCTGACCTATTTATTTATTTTAACAGAGACATGGTCTCACTGTGTTGTCCATACTGGTCTCAAACTCCTGGTCTCAAGCGATCCTCCCACCTTGGTCTCCCAGTGCCGAGATTACAAGTGTGAGCCACCATGCGTGGCCGGTCTTCACGTTTTTGAAGGATTGTAAAAAGAAAAAATAAATAAAACAAAGAAGAATATGCAACAAACCATATATGGCTGACAGAGCCTAAAATATTTACTATCTTTTTTTTTTTTTTTTTTTACCAAAAAAAGGTCCAGATAGCCGGGCTCGGTGGCTCAGCCTGTAATCCCGCGCTTTGGGAGGCTGAGGTGAGTGAATTGCCTGAGCCTGCGGGTCCGAGACCCGCCCGGGCAACTTGGTGAGACCTCATCTCTACAATAAATAAAAAAATTAGCCAGGCGTGGTAGCACGCGCCTGTAGTTCCAGCTACTCGGAAGGCTGAGGCGGAAGGATCGCCGGAGCCCAGCAGGCGAGGCTGCGGTGGCCGGGAGTGGCCACTGCACTCCAGTCTGGGCAACAGAGTGAGACGCCAACTCAAAAACAAAAAAACAAAAAAAGTTCCAGGAAATTGCAACAGAAACTCCAAACTGCAGAAAACGTATCTATTTTCTTTTACCATGTCTTTTGAAAGACAGTGACCTGGGGGCACACACCACCCTCCTATTACCACAGCTATTTCACAATGGCTTCCACCTACATTCCTCACCCTCTCTGCCAGCATCCGTCATTTCCTTCCATCGAAGGGAGCAATTCACAGGGTGAAGTACGGGAAGCCCTCCGTCCACGCAGTGAGTGGTGAGTCAGAGCAAGCTATTCTGCAGTGAGGCTGCAGCGCCACGCTCAGACAGGCCCGGAGGGGGACTTGCTCCACCATTTGCTAGCCGCGTGATCTGAGGTCAGCACTAATCACCGTGAGCCTCAGTGTTCTCACCTACAAACCAGGTTTGTCCTAGTACCCGCTTCACAGGGAGTGAGGATTAAATAATGTATGTCACTGCTTGATAGAATGCCTAATAAATGCTTTTTTTTTGAAGTCAGGGTCTCACTCTGTTGCCCAAGGCTGTAGTGTAATGGCATGATTCCAGCTCACTGCAGCCTCAACCTCCTAGGCTCAAGCCTCCAGAGTAGCAGGGACTATAGGCACGTGCCACCATGCCTGGCTTAATTTTTTTTCTCTCTCTTTTTTTTTAAGAGATGAGGTCTCGCTATGCTGCCCAGGTTGGTCTCAAACCCCTGGGCTCAGGCAATCCTCTCACTTCGGCCTCCCAAAGTACTGGGATTACAGGTGTAAGCCACCGCACCCGGCCTCATACCTGGCTAACTTTTTGATTTTTTTTTTTTTTTTTTTGAGTTGGAGTCTCACTCTGTCACCCAGACTGGAGTGCAGTGGCCGCTCCCAGCCACCGCAGCCTCGACCTGCTGGGCTCCAGCGATCCTTCCGCCTCAGCCTTCCGAGAAGCCGGAATTACAGGCGCGTGCCACCACGCTCGGCTAATATTTTGATTTATTGTAGAGATGAGGTCTCGCCTGCCCAGGCGGGTCTCAAACCCACGGACTCAGGCAATCCACTCACCTCAGCCTCCCAAAGGCGTGGGTTACAGGCTGAGCCACCGAGCCCGGCTAGCTCCCTCATAATTTTAGAGGCCTACCACCTTATATGTAGTCTAGCACTAACCACACTGTCATTAAGTAGCTCATGCCTAGACTGGCAAATCACATAGTCATCCTTTAGTATCCTCAGGGGATTGGCTCCAGGACCCCTTTCAGATACCAAAAAATCCAGGGATGCTCCAGTCCCTTAAAGAAAATGGTGCAGTATTTGCATATGACCCATGCATAGCCTTCATATACTTTAGATCATTTCTAGACTACTTATAATACCTAATACAATGCAAATGCAATATAAACAATCATTTATTTTTAAATGTATATTATAATTCATTTATTTTTTTTTCTTTCCAAATATTTCTGATTCATGGTTGTTAGAATCAGGGGATGCAAAACCCATGGGTATGAAGGGCTGACTATATCTGATAAGGGACTTGTATACAGAGTCTATAAAGAACTCTTGGCCATTGCTTTGTTTTTTGTTTTTCTGAGTTGGAATCTCACTCTGTTGCCCAGGCTGGAGTGCAGTGGCACACTCATGGCCACCCCAGTGTCGACCTGCTGGGCTCCAGTGATCCTTCTGCCTTAGCCTTCCAAGTAGCCAGAACTACAGGTGCACTACCATACCGGGCTAATTTTTTTATTTTATTGTAGAGACAAAGTCTCAACAAGTTGTCTGGGCTGGTCTTGAATCTGTGGACTCAGGTAATTCACTGGTCTTGGCCTCCCAAACTGCTGGGATTACAGGCTGAGCCACCGAGCCTGGTCCATTGCTTTGTTAAACCCTGCTTTCTCCACGTGGCTCTTTGAGCTATAGCCGCCATGTTTCTTTAGCCATGGCCCCCTCCCCTACCTTGGTGAGGAGAATCGCCTCTTTCTCTTTCTCTCTCTTCCTCTCTCTCATTTACCTTCTAAATAAACTTTGCTTGAAAAAAACAGAACTCTTAAAATTTAAGAATAAAAGACAAATAACCCAATTTAAAATAGGCAAAGAATCTAAATAGATAGTCTCCAAAGATGATATACAAATTGGCAATAAGCACACGAAAAGCTGGGCAGCATAATTAGTTATTAGAGAAATAAATGTAACTCAAAACTGCAATAAGTTACTACTTCATGCTCACTAGGTATAACAAAAACATCAAATGTTGGTGAGGACTGGAGAGACTGGAACGCTCACACACTGCTAATAGAAAAGTAAATGGCTTCACTGCTTTGGAAAACCTCAGGCAGTTCCTCCTAAGATCAAACACAGAGTTAATGTTTGACCCAGAAATTCCACTCCTGGGCACATTTGCAAGTTAAATAAAAACATGCATCCACGTGACCAGTACAGGCAAGTTCAAAGAAGGTTTACAGCAACATTACTCATAATAGCCAAGAGGTGGAAACAACTCAAATGTCCAAACATTCGTGAATGACTAAATAAAATTGCTATGCTCATATAATATTATTTGGCAACAAAAAGAAACTAAGTTCTGACACATGCCATAGTACAGATGAACCTTGAAAACATTATGCTAATGAAAGCAGTCAGCCACAGAAGACCACATATTGTATGATTCCACTTATTTGAAATATCCAAAATAGGCAAATCTACGGAGACAGAAAGTAGATTAGTGGTTACTTAAGACTAGAGTGGTTAGAGAGAAGGATGGAGAGTAAGTATGAGGTTTCTTCTAACGGGGGACAAAAATATGCCAAAATCAGAATCTGGTGATGATGGCACAACCCAGTAAATTACTAGAAAAATCGAACCGTACATTTTAAATGAATAAACTTTATGATGTGTGCATTATATCTCAATAAAGTTGTTAAAAAAAAACCAAAACCCACTGAGCAGTGTCTTTCATCTCACCATTTACCACAACACAGCCCAGTGTCTGTAACCATTTTGCTAACTGATCTGATCTGTTAGTCTCCTCACAAGAATGCAAGTCCCCGAGGACTGCACCTGTCCTGCTCATGACTGTTTCCCAGTGCTTGCATGGCTGCTGGCCCAAAGATGCTTGGGAAACACACATTAAACAAATCAACCAGCAAAGAAATGCCCCAGGAAGAAGATTGCTTCTGTTGGTAATAGCAGAAATTCACAGAAAATACTTGATACTGGCTGAAAATTAAGGAACAAAACATTATTTTATACCGTGGAAAAATAAGCATCTATAGCTTTAAAAACAATAAGCACCACCTCTGTCAATTTTTCCAGCAATTAAGTAGTAAGAAAAAAATCCCTCTTAATGAATGACATAGCACCTCGAACTCTAGTGCTACTATTATTGCATGTGACTTAATAAGGCCAAAGTTCAATTCCTTTGTCAAAGACCTTCTAGCATGATCAGATAAACTATCTACCCTTTGCAAATTATCAGTACACCAGACCAAAGAGAAAAGTCAGGACCTAACCCTCGCTCACATGCGGAGTCCAACCCAAAGGTTGCAGAAAGTCCTTCGTAATCTCCAAATGGGGACATAAATCCACCGGAAGCAGGTGCACCTGGCTTGCTTCCTTGGAACAACTCTGCAGGGTCAGGAGGGCTCTCAACACCGGTCCTTACATGCCAACAGTCACCCCAGGATTGAAGCAGTGACTGAATAGCGTGATTTCTCCAGTTCCCCTTTGCCCTCCTCTTCTCCCTCCCCTCCCAAGCAGAGCCCACCACAAATTGGTGTCCATTTATCCAGTATGAGTCCCATTTACCGTTATACTTCCTTCTTTATACTGCAAAATTTATGTGAGTATCTAATCTGATTAGATTTCAGTGACTAACATTTATGTGAACAGTCTAATCATTCATGGAATGGTTATGAGGGTGTGCCACTGGTATATGCCTGTAGTTCCAGCTCCTAGGGAGGCTTGAGCCTAGGACTTCAGGGCTGGGGTGTGCTATGATCATGCCTGTGAATAATCACTGCATTCCAGCCTGGGCAACGCAGTGAGACCCTATCTTAAAAAAAAACCTAGAAATTTTTAAAAATGGGGGATGTGTACTGGAGTCAGAGTGCTTGGGCTAAAATATTTAAATGTCATCTCTCTAAAACGTTCATTTATTTGGAAAATTGAACAGATAACTTATCTCGCTTGAGATAGCAAATGTGATATGGACTGAATGAGATACTGCCTATGGATAACGCAATAAGGTACTCGTCAAAGTACCTGGCACATGGTACCTGCTCAATACAGAGAGCTAATCTCTCTGGTTTGGATGGGCAGCAAGGTTGATCAGATTCTGAATTCTTATTTCCCAACTGCCTGCAGATCTTAATCAGGTTATTCTGCCACACTGAACATTTAAACTCCCTATCCTGTGTAAACGAGAGCCTTACGAATGCCTACTCTTCTCATCCTCTGGCACCAAACCAGACATCTCAATCTGGCCTTAAACTTGTTAATTTATTTCCCTCTCTGGATTAACTCACCTCCTTCTATATTGATCTTATTGTTGCCCACACCACCTCATCTGACGCTGGCCTCACAGTGTCCCTAAAAGACATAGCACATCCCTCACCAGGCAGGGTCCCAAGTCAGATGTCAGAGTAGTTTCCTAATCTGTGTGACTAAGAAGACTGGAAGCAGGGGAAGCAAAGCAGACACAAATGGGGAAGTCTAAGCAGGATGCATGGGTTTCCTTGGTGGCCAGAGATCTTCAGAGACATGGGCTGGGTGAGACAATTTCCCCATCTATACCGTCTACTGCTGGGTTGCAGCACGGGCAGTCATGGGGCTGAGGAGCTGGTCAGAGTTACGATTCCATCATGACCAGAGCGGAACTAGGCTAGACAAGTGAGGTGCAGAGGTCAGACACCAAAAAAATCCATGTAGGGTCATGCAGGGTTGGCCCAACTAAGGGCAACTCCAACTTGCCAGCTGCTAACAAAATCCAGGAAGTATATTACAGCATTCTCTCTCTCTCTCTGCTCTGCCAGTCACCACTTGAAATTCTAGTCTGTCTTGGGCACAGCTGGAAAACCATGTCAGCATCTAAAGACAATGTGATGCCTACAAATAAATCTCCTTCCTCAGGGTGTCAGCCTCAAAACAGCCTGCTCTTGCACAAGAAGCCATAAATCAGGCGGAGAAAGATTCTTTACAACGACAACCAACCTTCTCAACTCTGGAAATCGAGGGCAGCACTAACTAGGACAGACGTTGACTTGGAGGCTGCTTGTTATCTTGTTCCTGAGACCTTACGTTAGCACAGATTTTCAAGGTTACTCAAACTATGCCCTTGAGTGGAGAAGCAGCACTATAATGACCAGTGTTGCAGGGTGGGAGGAGGTGACAGGTGGCATCACATGAAAACAGCTATAAGGATGATCTTGCCAACAGCTCCAGACAGATACACATGCATGCACACGCTCTCCTTGCCTCTCCCTCATGCGTGTCAGTCACCCGGGGGAGAGGGCAATGTCAAAGATGTGCTCTCACAACACTGCAGTGTCCAGTAGTGTTCCAAACCACTCTCTCGTTACTCCGTCTTTTCACTCTTAGGAAGTTACACTGTAGATTTTGTTTATGCATCATTCTAGAGGTTTCCTAGTACTGAAATTAAAACAAAAATTTTGATGATTTCATGCATACATATACAAGGGGGGACCCAAGCCCCCCAGGATTTATTTATAAAATATTGTATATTTATTCTTACATGTTTAAGTTTCAGTCACCTTCAAAGCACCTGATGCAATACACCGATTGAGATGCTTTTTCCACTGCTCAAAACAGTTTTTGAACGCATCGATTTTGATGCCGTTTAGTGCTTCTGCTGCTTTTTGTTTCACCTCTTCCACATCAGCAGAACGTTTTCCTTTGAGGACTTTTTTCATCCAGGGAAACAAAAAAAAGTGGCTCAGGGCAAGATTGTGTGAATAGTGAGGGTGGGGCATGGGGGCCATGCTATTTTTGGTCAAAAACTGTTGTGGTGTGGCCAGATTTTTTGTGTAAATTGTCCATCATGAAATGCGCAAACACGCTGAAAGGATCTCAAAACAAAACGAAAACGCAGCCTCTGACAACAATGCTAGCTGGTACACTGATGCTGATGAGTTCCTAGAACACTCACCTAGTGGGGGAAGCCTATATCCTCCAAAAGATAATTCCAGGATTTTTTGGGGTCCCTGTGTACAAGTTCCAGAGAACAAGTCAAATCCATGCATCCATCATCTGGCCCATCACACAGAATTCTTTATAATGATGCAAATGGTCTGTACCGCACTGCCTACCTGGTGGCCGGTGAGTCCTTGATTGTGGCTAGTGTGACTGAGGAACTTTGATTTAACTATAATTTATTTTACTTTATTATTCTTATTTTTTTGAGTTGGGGTATTCTGTCACCCAGGCTGAAAGGCAGTGGCATGATCAGGGCTCATCGCAGCCTCGACTTCCCAGGCTCAGGAAATTCTTCCACCTCCTAGCTGGGAATACAGGTGTGTGCCACCGCGCACAGCTAAGTTTCTGCTTTTTTGTAGAGACAAAGTCTTGCTATGTTGCCTAAGCTGGTTGTCAAACTCCTGGGCTCAAGCAATGCTCCCACCTTGGTCTCCCAAAATGCTGGGACTACAGATGTGAGCCACTATGCCCAGCTATCAGTATGAGTTAAACATTCCCTAGTGGCTGGTGACTGCTGTACTGCACAGTGCAGTTGGAGAAGGAAATTGATGGTGCTCATGTCACCACGTGCTCCTTCGTAATCAATTTCACTTCTCCACAATGGGCAGCCATGATTCTGACTTTCAACCTCATCATCCCTGACTTTTTAAGACAGTTTACATTGACATGCACAGTTTAATTTATGTCTGTAAGTTTTTCATAAATGGCAGTGCATTGTAAAGATTCTCACGCTCTTCCTTTTTACTCCACAGTGGGCTTGCCATCTGATTGTGCTGGGGTGGATGTCAGTGTTTTTGTTTTCAATGCTGTGAAATTCCACAGGATCCTCAATGCCAGTTGCATTTATCTGTACTCCCGTTATTAGACACCAGGCTGTTTCCATCTTTGCTTTCACAGACAAAGCTGCTATAAACAGTCTCATACATGTCTCCTGGGACACATGCTGAGGGGCCTCCATGAGCAGAATCGCTGGGTTGTAGGCCATGTGCCAAGTGAGTCTAGAAAGTGACTGTGTCTTTACAGTCCTGCTAGCAAAATTAGGAGAGTTGCAGTTACTCCATACCTCTCCTGACATCTGGGGTTGCCAGATCTGTATGTTCCTATGTGGCCATATCTAACCAGAGGAAACAAAAGCCCCGTTTCACATGAAAATGCTGTAAGCTGGCATATCTTATTGTGACCTATCAAATCTGTGAAAGCAACTTCAAAGATCACTGACCAAACTTTGGAAAACAAAGCCTCAGCCCACTGCTCAGTGTGGCAAGTATACCAGGGTCAGAGACTCCCAATGACTAATCTGCTAGTCATTTCTTCCAGAGGAAGGGTAGCTTACATGAGATCACAAGCCATTTCTGTATAAATGACTGTGATGTTACTAATAGCAGCCACCTTCTTGGGCAATCATCACAGGGCACAGATCTGGCTATGAGAGGAAGGTCCCTCTCTGCCTAGAGACAAAGATGATGGCCAGAGCAAAGGACATAGCCTCTTTGGTTGAGGACCACATCTCCACAAAAAACTCAAATGAAACAAAAGCACATAAAGCCAAATCAATTTCTTCCAAAGTGGTCTGCCAGGTGCCAATATTTCATTCTTAGATTTTCAACTTGCCCCTCAGCTCAGCCTAACAATGATCTCTGCCTGTAACTGACAAGTGTAGATATCAACTGGCTTTCTTTCAATGTCACTTGTAGCAGCAGCTGGGATCCTAACTTAGCAGTGGTTACTGTCAGGGCTTAATTTTACCCTGGGATGGGGGGAGCCTGTAAACAGTAACCACGCAAGGGACCACAAAGTCAAGGTCAAGGAGACTATAGCCAATCTTGAGAAATATAGTGGCTGTTAACTTCTCCTTCCTTATCACATTCTGGCCTCAAAATTGGAGCACCAGGAAGGAGTTAGGGATTGCTTACTCAATCCACATCCTTCCTTTTCCAAGCATGTAAAAAGGACAAATGGAGTAGGGAAGTAACTGGAAGGCATCAGGAATTTTTTTTTTTTTTTTTTTTTTTGAGTTGGAGTCTCACTCTGTTGTCCAGACTGGAGTGCAGTGGCCGCTCCCAGCCACCGCAGCCTCGACCTGCTGGGCTCTGGCGATCCTTCCGCCTCAGCCTTCCAAGTAGCTGGAACTACAGGCGCGCGCTACCATGCCAGGCTCATTTTTTGATTTAGTGTATAGATGAGGTCTCGCCAAGTTGCCCAGGCGGGTCTCGAACCCGCGGGTTCAGGCAATCCACTCACCTCAGCCTCCCAAAGGCGCGGGATTATAGGCTGAGCCACCGAGCCCGGCTAGGAGCAGTTTTTAAAAATATAAGCATTCTAGATTTTTTTTTTTTTAGTAGGAGTCTCATCTGTAGCCCAGACTGGAGTGCAGTGGCACGACCATGGCTACTGCAGCCTCAACCTGCTGGGTACAGGTGATCCTCCCACCTTAGCTTTCCAAGTTAGCTAGAACTACAGGTGCGTACTACCATGCTAAGCTAATTTAAAAAAATTTTTTTTGGTAGAGATGAGGTCTTGTTATGTTGCACAGGCTGGTCCTGAACTCCTGGACTCAGACAATCCTCTCTCTCTCCTCAGCCTCCCTAAGTGCTGGGATTACGCAAGAGTCACCATATTAGGATTCTAGATTCTAGATTTTTTAAAAGTGTGTTCAGTTGTCTGGGACTTTATGGGCTATGATGTAAAGAGTGTTGTGGGCACAGGAGGCAGCACATGGGCTGTGGATCAGGCAGTCTGTGTGTTTATATTTTTTTTTTGTTTTGAGTCAGAATCTTACCCTGTTGCCTAGACTAGAGTGCAGTGGCACGATCACAGTTCACTGCAGTCTTGACTTCCTGGGCTCTGCGGATCCTCCCATCTCAGCCTCCTGAGTAGCTGGGTCTACATGTATGCGCCACCACACCCGACTTGTTTTTTGATGTTTTATAGAGATGAGGTCTTGCTATGTTGCTATGTTACCCAGGCTGGTCTCAAACTCCTGGGCTGAAACAATCCTCTCGCCTCAGTCTCCCAAATTGTTAGTATTGCAGGCGTGAGCCACTGCGGCTGGCCTTGTGTGTCTGTATTTTAATGTGAGCTTAACCACTAACCAATGCAAACTTTTCATCTCTGAGCCTCAGGTTCCTCATCTAGAGGAAAAGCATAACCACAGACCTACCTCCTCCTCAGGCTGTTCTGAGGATCAGATGTGATCTCGTGCAAAGAGCACACAGCCAAGGACCTGCCAACCAGCAAACACTTAATACACAGTAGCCATCACTGTTACTTGATAACCTCAGCAGGTCTCCGCCAACACTTACTAAAGGCAAAAGCCAGAAATAAGCCCAGCCCAGGGGAGCCAAAAACAACCTGGAGGTGTACTTCTCCAACAATTTCCACATTGAAAGATCTGTCTTACTTAATATAGAACTGTTCATGTGAAAACAGAGGGAAAACAACATTTGAAGTTTTATAATACCAAAGGCTCTTTCGACATGAAAATCTGTTCCAATTACCCATTTGTTCAGGAAGTCTACTTGATAACTATGACTCTGCCAATGGAAACATTAAGCCTATCTTTTTTTCCTTTTCAGCAACAAAGGTAAAACAATTTCATGAAAAACTCAAGCACTGGAAAAACGCATAACACAGAAAGTGAAAATTCCTTCTAACTCCATGTATGGCAGAGCTACAGTCCTTTTCACTTGCTTTTTTTAACTTCACAGTGCAGCACGGGCACTTTCAGCACCGCGAACGGCTGAATGGCGCCCTGCTGGAAGGCGGACCACAGGGTGTGAGCAGCCAGGCTCCAGACTGAACAGACTCTGACTTCTGCCCTGCGAACGGTGCTGCGTTGATGAACACCCTCATGTTGGCCTGTCTGTGCCCTGGTATGATGAGGCAGACTCCTAGAGACGGAATTCTTAGTTCAAGAGAACAAGCATCAAAGCCTGACGAGGCCAGGCGCGAGAGCTCATGCCTGTAATCCCAGCACTGTGGGAGGCCAAGATGGGAGGATCGCTTGAGCCCAGGAGCTCGAGAACAGCTGGGGCAACATAGCAAGACCTCATCTCTATTTTTTTTTTTTTTTAAGTAATACGATTATAAAAGAAAGCATGATGAGGCACCGTCCAAGTGCCTTGTACTGAGGTGGATGCAGTCAGCAGTGACTGTGCCAAGAGAGAAACTCTGGGTGGCAGCAGGGGAGAGGCAGGGTGCAAGAAAGACTTCAGCCTGTGGGTCTACCATCTAGGCAAGAGACCAGGTTTTGCCTTGAATTTGGGTTCACATCTAACAGAGCCACCTTTTCATCTGCTTACATAACTGGTAAGCATTAAAAATAGATTCTTAGGCTGGGTGCAGTGTCTCATGCCTATAATCCTAGCACTGTGGAAGGCCAAGGCAGGAGGATCACTTGAGCCCAGGAGTTTAAGACAGTCTGAGCAACATAGCGAGGCCTTGTCTGTGCAAAAATTCAAAAAATTAGCTGGGTGTGATGGTGTGCACCTGTAGACCCATTTTCTCTGGCGGCTGAGGTGGGAGGATCACTTGAGCCCAGGAGTTCAAGGCTGTAAAAAGACATGATCATGCCACTGTACTCCAACCTGGGCCACAGAGTGAGACCCTGTCTCAAGAAAATTGGTGGAGATGAAAAGATTGCCTGAGTCCACGGGTTCAAGACCAGCCTGGGCAACCTGGCGAGACCTTTTCTCTACAATAAATCAAAAAATTGGACGTGATGGTGCATGCCTGCAATTCCAGCTACTTGGAAGGCTGAAGCGGAAGGAGCCACTGAGCCCAGCAGGTCAAGGCTGCAGTGGCCATGAGCGTACCAGCTTGGGTGACAGAGTAAGACTCCAACTCAAAAAAAAAAAAGAGATTATTCACAAAAGGCAATATCCAAATGGTCAATCGATGTACGACAAGGTACTCAAGCACATTTGTCTTCAGGAAGCAGTAAATTAAAACCATAGAGATACCACACTACATGCCTGAATGAATAAGAAGAAAAAATGGGGAACACTAAGCACGGGTGAGCATGAAAGAAAGGGGACTCTCCAACCCCTGCTGCCGACTGACAGCCACCTACTCCCCTAAACATGTGCTTCCTCTACGGCCAGTAACTCCACTCCTGGGGACAGACTTCAAAGACACACTTGCATGAGTTCATCACAAGACATGTACCAGAATAATCAAAGCAGCACTACCCACATGCTGTCGACAGCAGGGTGGGTAAATGGCACCTTCACACAACGGAATATTATGTAGCGGGGAAAAGGAACAATCTACACCCATGCCAACAAGGGTGAATCTCACAAATTAGGAAGAAGGCAGACACAATTAAGTACATTCTGTATGATTCTATTTACATAAATACAAAGACAGGCACAATTAATCTATTATTGTGGAAGTCAAGCTAGTGGCTATGCTTGGTAACAGGCGGGGGACATGAGGGAGTAGGTTTCTGGGGTGCTGGTTATGGCCCGTTTCTTAATCTGGGAATTGGTTATGCTGGTGTACTCAATTTGAGAAAATTCCGTAAGCTGTACACAAGATACATGTACTTTTCTGATTTATGGTGTATTTCAATAAAAAGGTGACATAAACTAAACACAAAGGTCTAAGAGTCTTCTAAAAAAAAGAAGCTGCATAATTTTTACATGGATTAGATTAATAGTTCATTTACAATTTAAGGAAATTCCATTCTCTGAAATAAATGTATTTAACCATGAATATTCCAGAATGAGTATCGCCCCAAAGAACTCTGTGCTGATTTTCTCAGGAAGAGCCTGTGGATATCTCAGGAAGCGTTTGTTTCATCTTTGTAAAAACAACAAAAGATAGAGCCTACGCAAATGTAAATTTCTTATGATCTTAAATCATTGGTAACTAAATGTTTTCTAATCTGTTCTCCCTTATTGTATAAAAAATTCAAAGAATCTAATGTAAACACAATTGAATCCTAGGATTTCTTTTCTTTTTAACCAAGACTGAGTCGATGCATTTTAAAGAATAATAGTACCTATTTCACAAAGTTAGCCTGAGAATTAAAACCAATGTCCACCCAATAAATTTCGGAGCATCTCATCTTCCTATGTCCAGGCCTTGCATTAGCACTGAGGGGCCCCATCCCTGCCCACTACAGACATTCCATCTACAATTCTTCCCTGCCCTGCATCAGCCTTCCTTCCTCTGTGAGTCATTTCACATCATTATATATTATGGTAGATTTCCCCCATCTTAAAAGCCAAAATCTGCCGGGTGCAGTGAGGCTCACACCTGTGGACCCAACTATTCAGGAGGCTGAGGTGGGAGGATTGCTTGAGCCCAGGAACTTGAGGCTGCAGTGAGCTAGGATCACATCACTGCACTAACCCCACATTCTCCTTCAGCTACACCCATATTTTTCTGCTTCCCTAAGTAGCAAAACTGCTTGAAAGACATGGCTATACTGTCTATAATTCCTTTCCTCTTACTCTTTCTTCTCTCTCGAAATTTTAATTTGCAAAAAATACTCAAACCTATAGATAAGCTGAAATAAAATTATGAAGCCAACATCCACATATGCTTCACCTAGATTTACCAACTGGTAACATTCTGGCATATCTGTTTTCCCTCCCTTCTTTCCTTTCTGTCATTGACAAATACATGTTTATTTTTATTTTACGAAACCAATTGATAGTTGCACACACTGTAACACTCCATCTCTAAATACTACTAGCCGTCTCTCCTAAGAACAAGGACATTCTCCTACTAAATAATCACAATACTATTAGCATACCCAAGATATTTAATGTTGACTCCATAATGAAATTTCCCTAATTATACTCTTATAGATTTTTTTTTTTTTGAATCAGGGTCTCACTCTGTCGTCCAGGAAGTGACATGATCATGGCTCACCGCAGTCTCTAACTCTGGAACTCCAGCAATCTTCCTGCCTCAGTGTCCTAAAGTGCTGGGATTGTAGGCGGGAGCCACTGCACCTGGTCTGCTTTACAGATTTTTTTAAAAATTCATGATCCAATTTAGAAACATACATCTCATTTGGTTGCCATATCTCTCTAGCCTGCTTGATCCAGGTTAGTGGTGGTGGGGAGGGGACTATCTTTGGATGTGATGCTGACTTATTTTGAAGAGTGCATGCTAGTTGTTTTTGTAGGAGGCCCTATAAGTTGGATTTGTCTGATTGTTCCGTCATTAGATTCAGGAAAAACACATTTGGTAAAAACAGATCATGGGTGATATGTGTTTTCTACTGCATCATATCAGTTACCGATAATGCTAAGTTTGGTCATTTGGTAAAAGTGGTATTGGCCAAACTTCCCCACTGCAATGATATATTCTCCCCTTGTAACTAATAAGTAATCTGCAGTGCAATTTGAGATTGTAAATATTCTATTCCCTAACAAATTTTCACTGAATGCTTTGGCATCCATTGGTGGTCCTTGTGTGACTCTTTCTTTTATTGATGGTTACAAATTAGTGATTTTCTATTATTTCTCTACATTTATTGGCTGGCATTCTTTTTTTTTTTTTTTTTTTTTGAGTTGGAGTCTCACTCTGTCACCCAGACTGGAGTGCAGTGGCCACCCCAGCCACCGCAGCCTCGACCTGCTGGGCTCCGGCGATCCTTCCGCCTTAGCCTTCCAAGTAGCTGGAACTACAGGCGCGTGCTACCACGCCCAGCTAATTTTTGATTTATTGTAGAGATGAGGTCTCGCCAAGTTGCCCAGGCGCATCTCAAACCCGCGGGCTCAGGCAATCCACTCACCTCAGCCTCCGAAAGGCGCGGGATTACAGGCTGAGCCACCAAGCCCAGTTGGCTGGCATTCTTTTACAAAAAACAGATCCCAACCCCTTACTTTTTTCGGTATCATTGTGGATCTGGGTGTCTATTTCTCATTCAGTGTGCTATAATCCATTATAACCATTCCCTTTGATGTTCAAACGGTTCTAAGCTTGGCCAAAAGAGCCCCCCCTTCAGCCCGTCTCCTGTGCTACTGATGTGTCTCTATCAATCCTTGACCAGGACATTGTTTTCTTGGTGCAAAAGATGCTTCAGAATTACCTTGCATCTTCCCTACCCCATTTCTCTAAGGAAATCGGTTTGGAATCACTGAATGGTCCATTTTGTTAATGAGCCCTGGCTCCTTCTGGTGGCAATTCTCCTGCCTCTAAATGGTATTCAGAAACCAACAGCTGGGCATTAGATGTGCTCATTGCCATAGGATGTCGCTGCTCTATGTCCTTTCAGTGGACACAGCAAGAAAAAAAAACACATACACACACTATATATTATATATATTACATATTATGTTATAGATATTACATTATATATATTATATATAGTGTGTGTGTGTGTGTGTGTGTGTGTGTATAAATCATGGGTGAATACTGATACCTTTTGCTGCAGTACACCACCACGGAGCTTCCTTCTGCTATAGTAAGAACCCTGGTCCCCAACAATATCAAGTTATCTACTCATTTGCTTTATACTACAATAAACACAAAATAGCTACAGAATTGCTACAGCAATACCATTATCAATAACAGAATTACTAGGTAAAAGCTCAAAATTTCTTAGCCATTCTTTTAGCCCTTCAAATATATTCTATGAAGATATACATAGAGTACTGGGTTCAAAAGATACTCAAATTAATTATTTTTTTCTGTGTGGGTTTATTATCATTTGATATACAGTTAGTTTTATTTGTTTCTAATGATACCAAATTTCAGGGATTTTTTTGAATATGCAAAACACTCATACCGTTTGAAACGTTAAAAAATGTAATAACTTCTGGTTTAGCCTTCTTTTCTTCTTCTTCTTTTTTTTTTTTTTTTTTTTTTGAGTCAGAGTTTCATTCTGTCACCCAGGCTGGAGTGCAGTGGCATACTCATGGCCACCCCAGTGTCGACCTGCTGGGCTCAGGCGATCCTTCTACCTCAGCCTTCCAAGAAGCCGGAACTACAGGTGTGTGCTACCATACCCAGCTGATTTTTTGATCTACTATAGAGATGAGGTGCCAAGTTGTCCAGGTTGTTCTTGCACCCATGGTCGCAGGCAATCCCCTCACCTTGGCCTCCCAAAGTGCTAGGATTACAGATTTGAGCCATTGCGCCTGGCCTGCATGGATTTTTAATAAAATTCTTTAAGTAGTGGCAACACACGTGTCAGAGACAACCCGATCAGGAGCTTCCTTTGGTGGGGAGCTTGGGTCTCAGTTACTTGGGTTAATAGAATGTTTGTTGTTCAAGCCACTTCCAGGGAATAGACAAGAAAAAGGCTGTACCTTTCACCCCCTCTTCCCCAGGTCTCTAAAGCACAATGGACTCTCTGTGTCAGTATTGTTCATTTCAACATGTAATTAATACAAAAACTATTAATGAGCTATTTACCTTCTTTTCCTTTCATACTAATCTGGTGTGAATTTTTTTTTTAAGTCAGGATCTCAGTCTGTTACCTGTGTTGGAGTGCAGTGGCATGATCACAGTTCACCATAGCCTAGACCTCCTGGGCTCAGGTGATCCTTCTGCCTCAGCTTCCTGAGTAGCTGGAACTACAAGCTGATTTTTTTATTTTCTGTAGAGTTGAGATCTTGTTATGTTGCCCAGGCTGGTCTCTAACTCCTGGGCTCAAGCAATCCTCTCATCTCAGTCTCCCAAAGTGCTGGAATTACAGGTGTAAGTCACCCTGCATGGCCTCTGGTGTGGATTTTACATTCCAGTAGGCCTCAGTTGGTGGCCATGCTGCCAGGGCTCCTGGACTAGACAGCGTAGCTCTGGGTCCTCACCTTCCACACAGGGGAGGACTTGGACTCAAAAGTAAGTGCCTTGGGTTGGGTTGAAGGTGACTGCTGCAGGGTTGTTCACTGAGGTCTTTAGGGCAGCTGCCTGCTCACCTCCAGCTGTGCTCAAAGAGTGTACCTGAGTTCCAGGCTATGGAGTCCGCTGGCACTCAGTTTCTACAACAGAGGGCAGCGCATGATCTAATGCTAACAGCACCAGCTACAGGAATGGAGACTGCCGAACGATGGCCTGAAGAAATGTCATTGCTGTGCAAGGTCTGAAGACAGAAAGCACAGAAGAGGCGGCAGCCTACCACTGTTTCCAGAGAACAAATTTCCACCAATCACAGCAAACTGATACCCTCTGAAGGCAGGGACCATGCACATACACGGTGGCACTGCCATCATGTCCTACTGCTACGGGATGTGGGCAAAAAGGGGTGATGTAATCTCCACACGGGGCCTGGGACAGCCCAATCAACAGACCCCACCCCACCCATACCTCTGTTGTGAGCGAAGTCCCTCGATGTGCATGACACTGGATAAGTTAGCCTCCCCACCTTCCATCTGTATGACAGCAGCAATTTTCCTTTCGTGACTGGGCTCTTAGGAGGATATAATTCAGGATTCCATGCGTGGTCGCTTTGCACAGTCATAGCATTTGATAAACCTTCATTAAATGCCATCTGCTATCACCCAGATGTTTCTGAAATAAACCTCTCTTTGGGATAAATGCCTCCATCCTGAGTGGACAATTGTTATTTCATAAAAGAACAGGTTTTAAAAATAGAGAAAAAAACAGCCTGGGCAACATAGCAAGACCTCATCTCTACAAAGAAAATAAAAAAGTTAGCTGGGAGTGGTGGCATGTGCCTGTACTCTCAGATACTCGGGAGGCTGAGGCAGAAGGATCGCCTGAGCCCCAGGAAGTTGAGGCTGCAGTGAACCAGTCTGGGTTACAGAGGGAGACCCCTAACTCGAAAACAAAAAGAGACAAATGCCAATCACTCAAGTGTCTTTTAAGATTTATAAAAACGGAAGCCACAGCCTCCATCAAGCAAAATTTTCATGTGAATGGAGCACAGATATGATGTCCTGGAAGCCCCCTCCCCTGCCTGCGAGAGACACAAGGAGTCTCCCCCAGAGTCCCTCCTTTTACAGACGGATGTGGCCCAAGGGGATGGGGGAGCCTCTGTCTGAGAGTTGCCTCCTTCTTGGATCCAATCATGCAGTTGAATCAGTACTTGCTGATTTCAAATATCCCCTTAGAAATTTTTTAATCAAATTAGATTTTTTAAAAAAGATTTTTAAAAATCCGGTTAGAAGCCAGGAGTGGGGCTTGTAACATGGGGGATTTTTTCACATAGCACACCTACTCTTCACACTAACACTGGAAGGGAAGTGGTCTTATTACCATTTGACAGGGAGAGATCAGAGTCATAGGAGAATCAAGGGCCTTGGCCAAGGTCACACAGTTAAGCCTAAATCTCCCCTCCCCATTTCATAGCCAAGGTGATTGCAGCCCTGACATGTACCCTGAGCTATTCCAAATCAGGCTGCTCCCGAGAAAGTACTTCTTTCCATGACTGTTGGAAGTAGCCTAGAGGTTAAAATCACAGACGTAGCTCTGGGCCCTCATCTTCTACACAGGGGAGAGCTTGGACTCAAATTCAAGTGCCTTGGGCTGGGTTGAATGTGACTGCTGCAGAGTTGTTCACTGAGGTCTTTCGGGGAGCTGCATGCTCACTTTTGCTGGGTGTGGTGGCTCACACCTGTAATACCAGCACTCTGGGAGGCAGAGGTAAGAGGACTGCCTGAGTCCAGGGGTTTGAGACCAGCCAGGGCAACTTGGCAAGACCTCATCTCTACAATAAATCAAAAAAATTAGCTAGGTGTGGTGGCATGTGCCTATAGTTTCGGCTACTTGGGAAGCTGAGGCAGAAGGATCCTCTGAGGCCAGCAGGTCGAGGCTATAGTGGCTGTGAGTATGCCACTGCCCTCTAGCCAGGGCAACAGAGTAGACTCCAACTCAAAATAACAACAACAGCAACAAAAACCCACAGACTTCACAGACATCCAGAGATGTGACTAAGTCACTTCTCCGGAGCCAAAATGAGAAAAGGAGAATAAAGCAATCGTTTACTCTGAGTTAACGTGGCAAAAGCACGGGCAGCAGGTGAGCAGGGCCACAGCGCACGGCATCATCTTGGCTCCCAGGGACGGCAGAAAGCAGAGTCCGCACGACCCTTGCCCTATAGGTGGAGCTGTCTGGGCAGCCTCCGTGGCTCAGAAGAACTTGCCCTTTAGGACGGGTGCTGGGGGGAGAGCCAGGTGGAGTGGCATGCTACCCCGACATCCATCAGTGCTCTAGCTCGGTGCCCCCAGCGAGGCAGCCACTCGGGACAGGAAGGCCTGCCCAGCTGGGGCCCGGTCACAGTGATGGAACACCACAGGGCTTGCAGGGTGGCGGGGGCTGCAGCAGCCGGCAACTCTGCCGGCCTCTGCTGTGCTTGGCCCTGCCTAGGGACTCAGAACCCATCACATGCCGGGTCACCCTCTGGGCTTCCAGAGGAAAAACAACATTGTCATTTGTCAGTGAGCACATACTCATTTATTTATTTCCCAGGCAACAGGGGAAGGAGCGGGAAGCCACAACCACCAGCAGCCTGGGACACTGCAGAGGATCTCACTGGACAGAGAAAGAAGAAAGTAAAGGGACAGAAGTCACCAGTAAGGTCCCTTCCCTCCCTTGTCATCTTAGGGAAACAGGCTGCATTAGATAACTCAGGGCAGACACTGTGTGGTGGCCTCACTCATTCCGTAAATATTTAGGCACCAAGCACCTGCAAAATGCTAGGGTTAGGAGGAGGACCCAGCCTAGGGCCCAGGCCCCCCGAACAGGGCCAGTCCAGGCTCCGTCCTTGGGCAGGCTGAAAAGCATCCACTGGCCTTCCCCAGTCCTTCCTCTTCCTCATGTGACAACTTTGACATCACACCTAAGCACGCAGAGATCCAGAATAAAAGAGCTGCTGACACTCTGACTCTTGTTCTCTAATTACAGCCACAGAGGTTCAAATTGCCCACCAGAGGCTCCTGAGGGCCCTCAAAATGCTGGGACTCAAATCTGAAGTCATGCTGGTTTAGGCAAAACCAGAATTGCACTGGTTTAGAGCCTGAAATTTAATGTTTTAGGTCCAGTCAAATGTATGGGCTGTCCCCCTGTGTACCAGGCACTGCATTAGGCACCGAGTGAGTAGCACATGGCCCTACCCGTGTGGAGCCACAGCGATGACGGTGACAACACAGCAATGACTAGGACACTTCTGGCCTGGCGAGCGCCCAGCGCCACCGCAGGCACTTCACAGGCCTCTCCTCACTGAAACCTCGCAGTGACCCTTCAAGGTAGATGCCACCGTCTTCACTTCACAGGCAGAACAGGCTAAGGAGCACATGACAGACCCTGGATGTGAATGCGTTTCTGCTTCATGCACCAGCCACGTGGTCTCCTACTGAGCAGTGGGAGAAATGAACAAACACCCCAATACTGGCTCACACGAAGCGGAGTCCAGGTTCAGAGGCAGGAGGGTTCGTGTCTACTTTTGTTGCTGGAGGAGTTTTCTTTTCTTTTTCTTTTTCTTTTTAAATAGAGATGAGGTCTCGCTATGTTGCCCAGTTGGTCTTGAACTCCTGGGTCCAAGCAATTTTCCTGTTTTGGCCTCCCAGAGTGCTAGCATTACAGGGATGAACCACTGTGCCTGGCCACTGGAGTTTTCTTACTTCCTCTGTACGCTGGGCTGGGCTAAGATCACCACTCTCCCATCCCTGACTCTAGATGACACATCATGGTGTAATAAACTAGCAAACAAGCTGTTTATTAAATGCGTTCACAACTTTGATCACCAGGGAAGCAAGTCACCACAAGAGCAGAAGAAATGACTTTCTTTCTGGTCAAAGCGAATCACACCCTTCTGGAAAAGCCCAAGACCATGAAGGCTCATTCACAGCAGGAGTGCAGCAAGACCTCCCAGCTGTGCTAGCACCTGGGCTAAAAATACGCTTGGTGTCATACTTCAGGGACAATCCCTTGGCCTAACGAGGAGAGGCCCAAGTTATACACTACACTGGCTCTCTCAGCTTGGGAGGTGGGATCATGGGTGAAACCGAGACACTATTTTTTTTTCAGGCCCCGCCTCCCCCCGAGACACTATTTTTAAGCAACCCCATAAGTAACGGGTTGGGGAAGAATGTATATTTCAGTAATGCCTGGAGTTGCCAACGTTTGGCTAGAAAGCAGGAGGGGATTTTCCAGAGTTACAATGGCCTCCCAGTTCTCACTGAATGTATACCTCTACAGTCTGTGATCAGTAACAAAGCAGCCTCACAATACTGATTAAACAGGCTCGTCACCGATGAGTTTTTAAAAGATAGCCATTCCCTTTCCTGAGTCTTGGACTCAGCTAAATAACATTCCTTTAGCTCTCTCCAAATTACCTCTGTCATCAGACTCTCCAAAACCCACACCATCTAGGGGGTGATCCAACTTCAGAAATTAAGCTGCTTCATTCTGGAGTCTCCGGAGCAGGAAGCGGTATGTACTTTTGAGAAGAAATCGCATTTTACACCTTTCCCCTCAGCAGCAGTATCCTTTAAGTCTCCAGAACTGCAGTTCAATTTTAAAGGGCCAGATCCTCCCACAGGAAGCTGCCTCCTGCTATCTGTCTGAAGGCCTACATCTTCTCAGCATGCTGGGGAGGAAGAGAAGGTGAACACAGCCGCACAGTGCAGATGTGGCGGCAGAGCTGTCCTTGCCAAGTCAGGTGTCTGGAATCAGAATGCGCCTTCCCCTTGAAACAAAGTTAAACACCGAGTCCAGGCCAGTGGCCCACCCACACTATTTTTTTTTTTTTAAGTTGGAGTCTCACTCTGTCATCCAGGCCGGAGTGCATTGCCATGCTCACGGCCGTGGCAGCCTCGACCTGCTGGGCTCAGGTGATCCTTCCACCTCAGTCTTCCAAGCAGCACTATACCAGGCTAATTTTTTGATTTATTGTAGAGATGTGGTCTTGCCAAGTTGCCCAGGCTGGTCTCAAACTCAGGCAATCCTCTTACCTCGGCCTCCCAAAGTGCTGGGATTATAGGTGTGAGCCACCGTGCCCGGCCTCACCCACACTATTGAACACAACTGACTGAGTGCATACAGTCAGTCACATGCTGGACATTTGGTGCCAGGAGGGTTTGAGGGGGACCAGGAATGCAGGCCCTGTGCTCAGGTGGCCTATAAACTAACAAGGCAGTCGAGCCACACACCCAGGCCCGTATACCTTAACCCTAACCCAGGACCCTACTCTAACCCAAATCCTAAAACTAACCCTAACCCTAACCCAGGGTCCTAACCCAGGGCCGCTTGTCCTGAACAGCAGGGCAGGTCAAATGCTGAAGACATGAGAGATGCAGAGAAAGTTAATGAAGGAAGCCCTCTGGCCAATTCTGGCTGTGAAAAACAGGAGGCTGAGGTGCAGAGCTGGGTGAGGACAGGCACTCCTGATAGAACTGGCCCTGGCTACATATGAGACAGATTTGTGGCCAATTCCCATTTCTGATAGGTACTAAAAGTCACAACCTGGCAGGTCCCCAAATCAATTTCATGGATTAAAATGTGAAACAATGGAAAAATCTCAGAGGGCACTCATGTAGCAAGGCTAAACATTGTTTCATGAAACTTATTTCTGTCATGACCAACTTGAAGTGCTGAAGACCCTTCTTCCTGGAGTGTGGGATAGAGAACTCCCCCCCCCCCCGGGACAGCAGGTGCTGCTGTAGGTTAAGGGTCATTTGGGCAGTCAAGACCTTGCATGGAGCCTTTAGCCTTGCACCGAGCCTTTAGCCAAAAGTGAACGGGACACTGGCAAAGCTTCCCCCGCTGGTGCTGGAACAAAGGACCAGGTGTAAGGGCAACAGGTAGGCCATTTCAGAGAGGGAAAGTTAGCTAAGGTAGAGGCCTTCAGTGACTTTCAATCCTTTTTTGACCACAGTAAGAAATATATTTTATATTATGGCCAAGTATACAAAGTATATCAAAAATCAAAAAGGTCTGAATTCTTTTTCACAACGTGCTACTTCACAGAATTCATTCTACAACAAAATAGTGTCTTAACCCTTTCCGCAGCTGAGAAAAGGAAGGGGCTGGGCATTACATGATAGCATCAATGTCACCTGGGTGATGGTTGGCATGCTGGTTCTCCAGCTCTGGCCCATGTCTAATGAATCTAATGAGCTGAGTCCCTGGGGAAGCAAGTCTTCCAGTGACTCTGCTGCTCACTGGAGTTTGATAAGCACTTTTTTAGGAGGCAAAGGGCTGAGGGAAAGTGATAGCCCTGCTAAGAAATTCCAAATCTTGGGCCAAAGAGGGGAGGGGCTGATTGTAAGTCCAGCAGAGCCAAAGGCACATATAAAGTGACAGGCAGGTGGCATCCTTTGACTTTGACAGCGGGGGAGGCGCTCATCTCATTTCAGACCAGAACACTCCTCAGGATAAATCCCTCCTGATTGGGAAACAAATCTGTAAATGCTGCACCCAGAAAAGGCCCGCCCAGTGGAGTGAATGGGTGACCACCAGTCCCAGCCACCAAGTGCCAACTAACTGGTCACTCCAAACAAGGAAACGCAGCTGAACCAGGGCTCTTCTCAAACAGGGCTCAGAGCACCAGCCAGCCAATATTTCCCAAAGCCCTACTGCGTGCATGGAGTGCTTGTGACAACAGACATTTTACCCAGAATCAAGCAGTCACCGAGCATGGCTCCTTGTTCTGTTTCATGCCTTGCTTATTTACATTTGGCTGTAGTGTTTGTTTAGCACCTACTTTGTGCTGGGAAAAAGAATGTGCTTTTTGCCCTCAAGTGACTGCTCTAAGTCCATGATTCTCAAGAGAAGGAGGGGGGTGGGTCTGAATGACATGGTGTCTGGCCTAAAAAAGTGTGCACAAAACTGCACGTTCGTGTTTGCAATCAGAAGAAAGCAAATCTGAACAAAATCTTTTTGCCCCTCTTGCAGGAATACAGAACAGATAGTGGTCTTCAAATCAGAATTTCTAAGGGGGAGGGGCTGAGACATCAACATGTCTAAAATCAGGGGCAGGTAAAAAGCCACCAAGCCACTTGGCCTCAGGGGCTCACCCCGCTCAGGAGCAGGCATGGAAGCTGGAGGTCGGGCCCTAACTCCTTTGCTGACCCTGACCTGTGAATGAACTGTATTCTCAGGAAAAAAACAAAGTGTCTTTAAAGTCCTTTGAGCATATTCTAAGATGACAACCACATTTTGCATTTAAGATGAACTTGGAATTTTCTAAATGGGTAAACAAAATCAACTGGGAAGGAAAGACATTTGCCAAGGACCCAGCAACCCAAAGCACAGGGTATCCCGGATCTGATAATCAGCAGGACATTTCTATCAACTCTCTCTGTGTGGGGATAATGAAAGTCCCTTCCTTCGGAGAGGAAGGGAAGTAGCAAGGAAAATTCTGATGGCGTTCAACTGAAAACGTCCACAAGTCACCAAGTGCCCATGAAGGAAAACATGTTGGTCGTCTTCTTCCAGAAGACTGGCCCCATCGTGCCTCCCGCACGGCTTAAGTTTCCTAAAAGGCAGCTCTGTTCTGCAGCTGGTGCCTGCCAGCCAGGCACCTTAATAATAAAATACTAAGGGCACCTTAATAATAAAAACACGTAACTCAGAGGGCTAGGAGACATGTCTTTTAATGCATGAAAACCCGTGGACTGAATCTACAAATGGGTCTCTAACCCTGTAAAAAGTAGGATTACGGGGGCATAAAGTTTTGCACATTTTTGAAGCCCCCTTTTAAAGCATTTGGTTCCAACTTTCTTTACAAACTGAACTACCACCACAGAGGAGGGATTGAAATATATCTAGTTTCTTTATAATAATATTTTTGTATTCTTTGTGGTGGGGGTTGAGAGGAGTGTTTTAAAATGTTTGATCAAAACAAAAATATTAGCACAGAACTATGTGTCCCGAAGCTTGGTTAAAATCCTGGCTGCCTCAAACGGGGCTTGCCACTTTATCTCCAACATTCATTTCTGAGGGCAACGAACCAAAACCAACTATGGAAAGACCAGTCCCTAAAGTGCTGAAATAGGCAGCTTGCAGGGCATTGTCTGGCTTTAGAATCCTGCGCTCTTACTCGAAGCTGTCACCCTGATACAAAAGTGAACTCAGGCCTCTGTGTTATAAACCACCCCTGGTTCATTTCCCCTGTGTGAGAGGCCACCACTGTGGCTCTCTCCCCCAGGCACACAGAAATCTAGATCTCCACCCTTGGAACAGGAGGAAATTACCCCTGCAGAATCTTTCCCATTGAGGAGCACAGCTCTGACTGCTTGAGACTGGCAGGAGCTTGGAGGTATGAACAGCCGGGTGGTGTCCAGGCTGGTGAATGTTTTCCTGACACGGTTCCCACCTGCTCAGGCTCAGATGACCTTTCCAAGGTCCCAATCTGTGAAGAGGGCTCCCTGGAAGGGAGGTCCAATCGCAGCTGGCTGCCTGCTGAGGAAAACCCTCCCTCCTCTTCAGAGCGCAAGAAAACCTGTGGGGAAGGGTGACTGTGTGAGGTGAAGCACATGGTACTTCTCAAGCCCCTAGACACCCAGCGCCCGGGATGCAGCCGTGAGACTGACCACAGGGCACAGACACTTAGGGAGAGCAGGGAAGGAAGACTGAAACACATCACCATGGGGTTGACAAGTGCTACAAAAGAGAGGCCAAAGGCCCCTGGCCAAATCTGGGGAGGGGTGGCCTCCCCAGGGGGAATGCCTAAACACCAGGTTTCCCAGAAGTAGCCTCCTGGGAGGTGTGGGAAACAGGGGAGCAGGGCAGTTGGGGTGGGGCAGGGAAGAAAAGGTAAGCTTTAAAGCCACCTGCCACAGGGCAGCCAGGGCCTCCGTCTGGAGAAAACGGGTTTACACTGAAGCCTGTGAGACCTACTGAAGTTGGCCGGATCTGTGCTGTATTTCCCGCGGGGGTGGGCATGGACCAAGGAAGATGGTCCTGGCCGAGGGAAGAGCGTGCTGAGAAGGCCCTGGGCCAGGAGGGTCGGGTGAATCAGGAGCCCCCACTATGGTGGACTGAGGAAGAGGCGCAGGCCAGAGGGCTGGGCCAGGCTGAGGAGGTGGGTCCTGCGGGAGCGGGGAGGCCTGACAGCCTTCCTGAGGGTGCTGGGATGAGCAAGTCACAGGCTCAGGGTGTGCTTTTTCCGCCTGCTATGGAAAAGGGACATGCTGAGATCTGGACGTGGTAACTGCGAGAAGCCAGCCAGTGGGAAGCCGCCTTGCTTCTCCCAAAGAGATTCAATACCAGTGTGCTAGTGGCCCTGAGGTTCAGACAGAAACCTTGACTTGAAGCAGACTTCCACAAGGCAAAATCCAATGTGTGCATGCACAGGTGCCCTGCCCCTGCACTCGGAGAGCCCCTGGAAGTGAGGTCAGAAAAATTAAGGCAAGGGCTAGTCGGGTACTGCCTATAACCCAGTCCAGCCTACACCACACTCCTTGAAAAATGGCCTGCAATCTTTTGAGCACTTACTTATGCCAGTCCCGAAAGGCAGACATTATTTTAATGGCCCCTTTACAGATGAAGAGACTATAGCTCAGAGAAAAGAACTGTGAAGTCACTGTGTGACTGGGAAACAGCCAGAACTCAGACTGCTTGGTTTGACAAGTTCAGTCTTCATCACGACACTAAAGTACCTTCCCTTAAGTGGAACCTGTGGCTGTGTCTTTTCGAGTGGCAGGTGCTGAGGAGGTGAGCGCCAACAGGACAGCAGAAAGGAAATGAAAAAGTCGTGATGCCAGATGCAGTGGCTCATGCCTGTAATCCCAGCACTTTGGGAGGCCGAGGCTGGAGGATCAATTGATCCTAGGAGTTCAAGACCAGCCTGGGCAACATAGCAAGAGTTCTTCAGTACAAAAACAAATGTAAAAAGTTAGCCAGGCACGGTGGTGCATGACTATAGTCCCAGCTACTTGGGAGGCTGAGGCAGGAGGCTGACACTGCAGTGACCCGTGATTTGCCACTGCACTCCAGCCTGGATGAGATTCCAACTCAAAAAAAAAAAAAATTAAAAAATTAAAAATAAATAAAAGAAAACCGTGGATAGGAGATAGCCACAATAAACTCCTTCTGCCTGGCCTGAGGAGCTTCTGCTCTAAAGCTGGCTGCTCACCAGGTGTTCTTCCTGGCTCACTCAGAGGAAAGAGAGAAGGGCTGTGAGCAAGTTAAGGGCCTATCAAGAGTGCTCCCTTCACCGCAGTCTTAGTACACACCACGGTGCATGGGAGCCATCTGTGTGGGGGGCTGCCTTCCCCCTGAGGCAGCTAGACCCCAAGCCCCTGAGTGTGGGGCTGTGCTAAGATCTCCAAGATGGGCAAGAGACTTCAGGGATGCAACTGCCAAACAATCAGAAGGCTTCATTTGGCTCCCGCCCAAACCACTTCCCTTGATGGGTGGCAGAAGCCATGCAGTCACAAAGGCAGGTAGCACAGGGCATGTCTTGCAGGAGTAACTAACAGATACCCGGAGGAACACTTCTTGAGCTCCTGCTCTGTCTCACGCTGTCAGTTAGTTGGGACTAAATTCCAAGAAATAAACGGAGGCATGTGGCCATCACCACAGCAGTCTGCCAGTTTAGAGACATCAGAATGCATTTTCCAGTCCTCAAGTTAGGAAGTGGGAGGAAAGACCTGGCTTTTTGTGATGGTTCATCCACTAACTCGTTTTGTCAAGTAGGCAAAACACGATTTCCCCAAGTCTTTTTTCTCACCTGTAGATATTAGCTTACATCAGTGGTTGTCAAAGTGTAGCCCTGAACCAGCGCCAACAGCAGCCTCACCAAGAGCCTCTTAGAAATGCCAATTCTAGGTGGCTCTGTGGCACAGTGGATAGCGCACTGGACTTCTAGTGAAGAAATGCCAATTCTTGGGCCCCATACCACGTCTATGGCAGCAGAAACTCCGAGGTAGGACCCAGCAATCTGTTGCACAAGTCCTCCCAGGGATTCTGATACACACTAAGTTTGAAGCTCACTGGTCCAGCCGATCTCCCTTTTAATTGCTTTATAAAGTCATCTTCTTTCCCCTTCCCCTACCTGTCACGCCACTGACTTCATTTATCCAACAAATACTTACAAAGTTCCTACTATGTGCTAGGCACTGGGGACCAAACAAAAGGCTGCTTTGAGATGGCTCATGTTGAGGCTCTAATCACAATGAATGAGCACATAGCTTGTTCATTGGTTGTTTACTGAGTAAGCAGCACAACTGGAACTTTCTTATTTACCTATGATCTTCTTTCAATACTTAATGTACTTTTAAAAATAAGATGCCTGCAGGCTGGGCTCTGTGGCTCACTCCTATAATCCCAGCATTTTGGGAGGCCGAGGCAAGAAGATCGCTTGAGCCCAGGAATTTAAGACCAGCCTTGGCAACACAGTGAAACCACATCTCAACAAAAATTTTAAAAATTAGCCAGATGTGGTGGCACGTGCCTGTAGTCCCAGCTACTTGGGAGGCTGAGGTAAAAGGAATGTCTGAGAAGGTCGAGGCTGTGGTGAGCTGTGATCATACTGCTGCACTCCAGCCTGAGTTACAGAGTGAGGCCTCAGCTCCAAAAAAAAAAAAGAAAAGAAAAAAAAAAGTGCCTGTGTACAAGAAGAGATGCAATGCTGTGTGCCAGCAAATAAAATATTACTGTATTGCTATTGATGAAATAAATAATGGCGTATGTTTCATTATAATACACACAGAAAGCCAACTGAAAAAATTCTAGAAGGAAATCTAGAAAAGAGTAACACAGATAACATTGCTTTCTCCTAAAACTATTTTAGTGACTCACAGGTCTTGAATGTTACTCTAGGCCCAAAACAACAAATAACAAGTGACATTTTTAGCAATTCATTTTGCTTCAGGAGGTACACACAGGAAATGCAAAAGCAAAAACATAAGTTAAAAAATGCCCTATCCTGAGAGGAAAGACGCAACCAAGCTATCATCATATTAAAAACAGGACTAAAATTAGCTTCCGCCCTTACGCCTAAGGGTCCTGCTAAAAACATCTGCCAGTGGCTTCTTCTCTCTCCTCTGCCCAAGCAGATCAGGGAGGGCAAACGAAACCGGCTCAGAAGACAATCAAGCAGCCCCACTGCTTGTCGTTAACAAAAGTCTCAGTCCACACCGAGCTCACAAAGATTCACTCCAGCTCAGAACTAAATTCTCCTAAATCAAAACTACATCATGGAATTTTGACCCCTTTGAGTAGAAGCAGAAATGAGAGTTCTCACCCAGAGTACAGGTCAACAAGCTCTTGTCTACATTTGTTAAAACAACTCGCCCAATAATGAATGTAACACACTCACAGCTGCTTCTGCTTAGAAGCGGGGTAAAGCAAACCACAGAGCTAATGTGCAAAGTTCCAAAGCCCTTCCTCTCCTAATGGTGGGTTATTTATTTAGGCAACGCTAAACACATGGCAAATAAGACAGTTTAAAAGCAAACAGAACCAGGAGTTTCGATGCAAGATCAACGGCAACTAAGCCATGGCCATTTGGCTGTAGGTGTCCTGGTGGCAAAGGTAAAAAGGTAAACAAGATGGGTTAATTTTGTCCATTAAGATGGTATATGAAACAACAGAAGAATCTTTTCCTAAAGAAACATTCTCAAAAGAATTTCAAGAAGGATGTGAAGGAACTGTGAATTGGGTCTTCGACTTTGCTTTTACAAGATCTACAATGTTCCATTTAATTTAAGATATTAAAATAGCCATTTAATATCTGCACTCTATAAAAAATCAATAGCCTAATAAGTTTCTATCAATAGATATTTCCTAGGAAATCTAAACTCTTAATATAGCCCAGTGTGTTGTTTTCAGGAGTTCCAACTTAATATAGAAATAACCCTGAAAGAACTTAGTGGTTGTCTATTTCTCCCTGCCATTAAAAAAAATAAAAGGAAGAGGCTAATGGAAATATGTTCTCCCCACCTATTTTTGGCAGGAGTAAGAGGGCAATCACAGCAACACTGAGCTCTGAGGCCTAAACTCAGAGCAGTTAAAGAACTGATGACTGAAGCCTGACACACACGTGTGCCCACGGAGACTGTCAGCACTGCAGGTCCCAGCAGGGCCTTAGGAGTGCAAAGAAAACCAACCAAACGGCACCCCTGGAGGCTAGCCCTCATGAAGAGCAGGAGCCCCAGCCGCCCTCTTCCTCATCAGAGCATCTTTCTTAAAGAACCAGCAATCAAACGGGAGCCAGGATGACACTGGGGGGGCTAGAGGCTTGGTGTTACCATTTCCCCCTGCTTTTTATGAGTGATACTGGATACGGTTTAGAAGGGCCGCAGCTAGACAAAATAGGCCAGCAGGACCAGGACAGATTAAAACGTCAGGAATTCCTCAGCCGAAGCAGCCAGCGCTGAGAGGCAGCATTGCAGGCCCCGGGTGGACAGAATGCCGTGACGAATGTGGCTGGGAGAGGGGTCCTCAGAAGCCCACAGAGGAAATCAGGTCCCAGCAGGAACTCGGTACAGACAAAAGGGGGTGTAAGTAGCTGGAGGGAGACGGGATTATAAACGTCCTCAGCTGCCACCTCCCTGGAAGTCGCAGTCACATCAGGCCTCCATGAAGTCCCTGGGGGCCAGCTCTTGTCCTCCACATGGTTCTCCACATGGACAAGAACACTGGGCCAGCTGGTACGGGGCGCCCCTCTCTTCCACTGTGACCAAGCTCATATCGTTGGCAAGGCATCTCTTACTAGCATCTTGCCAGAAATACCTTGTCAGTACTACAGAAGTGACCCCAGAAGCCACATTTGGCTTTGCCTGATGAGATGAAAAGGAGAATGGGAGATGAACAACTCACCAGGGCCGTGACTCAGATGTCCCCACCTGGAGGTGATATCTGACATGCTTGGGCTTTTATGTTAAACGTGCACCAATAACAAGTGGTGCAAACTCTTTCAATGCTTTGTATTCATTTCCTGTTGATGTATGACAAAGTATCACAAACTTCGCAGCTTAAGACAACACCCACATATCTCACAGTTTCTGTGGATCCCCTGCAAGGCTGTAACATGCGAACTGCCCAGAATGATTCATCCGGAGGCTCCACCAGGAAGGGGTTTGTTCTCTCAGCTGGTGGGCAGAACAACACACTCCCTGCAGCTGGAAGATGAAGGGCTGGAGACCACCTTCAGCTCCTGGCCCCAGGGGGCGTGTACTCAAAGCCAGCCAGGAAGACGGCCACCAGAAATGGTCTCAGAGCCTGACAGCCTGGCATTGTCACTGTCTTCTATTGGTTAGAAGCCAGTCACAGGCCCCACCCACACTCAAGGGGGAATTCAGTTATGTGTACTTGGACAAAAGAGAAGAGAGAGAGCGAAAGATGGGGGTGGGGTAGCAGGACACATTTTAGGCAAATCACTCTCCATTTCAGTCACTGAGCACATGATCCAGGTGAAAGGAAGGGGTGGGGTGGGTGAAATGACTGTTTCCTCGGGTCCTTCATGCCCCCTGTGGTGTGAACATGCCACCTCCCTGAGAGGATTCTGCTGTTTAAAGATAACAACTTTCTTGTTACAACATGGTGCCTAAATATAAAACGAATTCCTTTATTTACTCTAAAACAGAAGGCAGCAACCTTTTCCTTTAAAGGGCAAACTGAAATATGTTCGGTTTCGTGGGCCATACATTCTGTCGCAAATACTCAGCTCTGCCATTTTATGGAGAAAGCAGCATCCACAGTATGTAAATAAGTGGGCGTGGCTGTCTGCCAATAAAACTTTACTGTATTTACAAAAGCACACACAGCCTACGGGATTTGGCCTGTGGCTTGCAATCCCTGCTTTTAAGAAACAGTATTCCGGCAAGGTTTGGTGGCGGCTCAGCCGGTAATCCCAGCAATTTGGGAGGCCGAGGCTAGTGGACTGCCTGAGCCGGCAGGTTCGAGACTAGTGGACTGCCTGAGCCGGCAGGTTCGAGACCAGCCCGGGCACCCTGGCGAGACCTCATCTTTATAAGAAATAAAAAATTAGCTGGGCGGGGTAGCATGTGCGTGCACTTCTGGCTACTTGGAAGGATAACCAGAGCCAAGCAGGTCGACACTGAGGTGGCTGTGAGTGTACCACTGCACTCCAGCCTAGGCGACAGAGACTCTGACTCAAAAAAAGAAAAGAAAAGAAATGGCATTCTGTTCAAAGCTGAAAAGATAACTGGCTTTGTTGGTCTCTGACAGGGATTCTCAAAAGTGATTTTTGACTCTACACAATCATTGCCATTTGTACTTTGTTTGTTGTTTTTGTTTTTCATTTTTGAGTTGGAGTCTCACTCTGTCACTGAGGCTGGAGTGCAGTGGCAGGCTCATGCTCATTGCAGTCTCGACCCCCTGGGCTCAGGCTATCCTCCCGCTTCAGCCTCCTGAGTGACTGGGACTACAGGCTTGCACTACCACGGGTCAGTTAATCTTTTTTTTTTTTTGTAGAGAGAAGTCTCACTATGTTGCCCAAGCTGGTCTCAAATTCCTGGGCTCTGGTAATCTTCCTGCCTTAGCTTCCCGAAGTGCGGGGATTACAGGTGTGACCCACTGTACTTTATTTATTTTTTGAGTTGGAGTCTCACTCTGTCGCCCAGACTGGAGTGCAGTGGCTGCTCCCAGCCACCGCAGCCTCGACCCGCTGAGCTCCGGCGGTCCTTCCGCCTCAGCCTTCCTAGTAGCCGGAATTACAGGCATGCGCTACCATGCCTAGCTGAGTTTTGATTTACAGTAGAGATGAAGTCTCGCTGCCCAGGTGGGTCTTGAACCCATGGGCTCAGGCAATCCACTCACCTTAGCCTCCCAAAGGCGCGGGATTACAGGCTGAGCCACCGAGTCCGGCTCTATTTGTACTTTTAATCAACCCCCCCTTTCCCCACCCTCACCTGTGTAGAATGCAACTCCACTAAGCAACTGGGCAGTACACAGCTGCCACATCAACCTTGAGGTCAATGTAAAGTCAATGTCCAGACTGTCCAGAAGACATTTGGCTCCTTCTCTGCATGAATAATGACTTTCTCTCATAGACCTATGAGAGAACTTTTCTCATAGACCTGAACTCCGAAACTAGGTAATTAGGTCGAGCTTTCTGAATAAAATCCAGCTCTGTATGATGCAGATTAGGTTTACAGCCTCTCCTTCCCACTAGGCAGTGAGAGGCATGCCTCGTGGAAACAGCAGGCAAGACTCTATTTTGCTCATTGCTGTATCCTCAGTGCCCAGCACAGTGCTAGAGACTTAAAAAGTCCTCATTAATATTCGCTGAATGAAGTAAGAGGTTTAGTACGTGCTTTCTCAGCCCCAAGTACTTTGCTTTCAAAGCACTTGAAAATAATTACATAATCATACTATAATTACTTAGTTGAACGATGAATTGAATTCTGATGAAAAGATCTAAAATAAGCTGAACGTTTCAACTGTTGAGGCTCAAAACCATGCAATGATAATAAAATTACCAATTGTATCCATTATGTTAAGTTGAACATTAAGTTAAATCAAATCACTGCTAGCCTCTGGCTTCCCAACAATACTGGAACATTTCAGAAGGCAAAGCTGGATGACGGATTCAATTAATAATTAGTCACTAATCTCTCTGAGTGGCCAATTAAATAACATGCATATGATTTCTTGTCACTCCTCCCCCAAACCCATTCTCAACTGCGTATGTTTCCTTTAGATTTTATTTCATTTCTTTTTTTTTTTAGAGACAAGGTTTCACTATGTTGCTCAGGCTGGTCTTGAACTCTTGGGCTCCCAAAGTGCTGGGATTACAGGTGTGAGCCACAGCTCCCAGCCTAGATTTCATTTTTTTAAATGCCTCAAGAGTAAGATGGTCCTTGGCTTTTTCTTGATTGGAAGAAGCAAAGGAAAGCATTTCAGTCCATTTGTACAACCAGCTTCCTGTGACCCCTTTAGAACTCAGAGTCTGCCCAGCCCCTAGGCTGGTGCCAAGAAGGACAAGTTTAAATGTACTTGGCAAGCACTTAAGCCAAGCGAGAGACTTTGTCTTCTCTCCCTCCATGCCTCACATGCCAGGATTCTCCACCCCCATGCCTTTATAAAAATCAATTTTAATATAATGTTTCCATCTAAATGGTCAATGTGGACACTCCATCATCATATGAGTCCCAACAGCTTGATAACAACACCGTGCCAGCTGCAAGGAGCAAGTGTCAGTTACCCACATGAGGATGCTTGGCACAGCAGCTCTTGTGTTGATCACGAGTCAGTCATGGATGGAGACAAGATGGGCCTCCAGATGAGCATTTTTATTGGGAGCCCAACTGCCCAAGGCAAGAAATAAAATGAGCCACAGTGGGTCCCTGCCCTTTGTGAGGTCAGTTCATGCCAGACCCGAGGGGACCTCTCGAGGTGGACCTGGAGTGCTTCCCTCTAGCTCACTCCCTGTAGAAGCCTCCAAATCCTAAAAGTTAAGAACTTTGGGGAGCACTAAAGTCAATTATTCCAGATCTGTGAACACCTCCAGCCCACAGTTTAGACTCCAGTGGTTAGGGCTTTTCCAACTGAAAAACTGAATAAAAATGAAAAAGCCCTAAAAGAACCACAGTTCACTGTTTATCAGAAACCAAATAAACAGCAACAGGCTTCCTTCCCGCATTTCTTATCTCAGTGTATGTTAACTACCCATTAATGCAAGCCAGAAGCCTGATAGTTACCCTTGACTCGCTTTATGCTTTAAAATAAAATTTATAGGAGGCCATTGGTTTGGATTGAGCTCCAAAATATACCTTTCTAGCATTTAGCTGGCTATTTTAAAACTCCCTGCAAGAAATTTACATCTATAAAGGAAATCTAATTTTATAAATGTGCCTGCCTCTCCACATGCTACCATAAACTATTACAAGGAAGAAGGGGAAGACACATTTCCATAACAAGCATCACCTTTGACCACTGTGCTTCAGTGGGGTTTTCTACTTTATCTTCACAAATAATGGTGTTTAAGTTCTCTGCCTCTGAGATGTATATTTTCCATCTTGTTTCACTTAAGAGTCATCTCCTTGGAAGTAAAAATTTAGGGGTGTCTAGATGACAATTGCTTATAGTGATAGACCAGGTAATTGAAAGTTGACAGTGTGAAAGGGAAAGAACCAAGTTTATCTTTTGTTTCTTTGCTTCAATGATGTTTTTTGTACTTGCCTAATTTGTCAACAACAAAAATAATAATGTAAGGTGATGGTACTAAAGAGGGGAATAATTATAGCTGAGTTCCTCTGGAGGCTCAGTCTTCATGCAGATGAGAAAAGTCCAGAGAAAACCTCCCCTGCGTTTATTTTTCAAGTGCATTCAGGGGGAAGTGATCACTATACCAAAGAGATATATTTTGAGATGGCATTTCCTGAACTTCTTTACAGGCTAGTTTTAAAGAACAGTTCAAGCATAATTGTTAAGAATAAGTAAATTAGGTGAGGCTGGCACGGTGGTTCATGCCTGTGATCCCAGCACTTTGGGAGGTTGAAGTGGGAGGACTGCTTGAGCCCAAGAGTTCAAGACCAGCCTGGGCAATATTTATTTGTATAAAATAAAAATTAGCTGGGCATGATGGCACACATCTGTAGTCCCAGCTTCTGGGCAGGTTGAGGTGGAAGGATTGCTCCAGCCCAGGAGGTCAAGGCTGCAGTGAGTTGTGATTGTACCACTGTACTCCAGCCTGAGACCCTGACTCAAAAAAAAAAAAAAAAAGTAAATGAAGTGAATGTAAATTGGAGTAAGGTTTATAGATAAACTTGTCACAGTTTCAAAAATATTTATCAGTAATTTGAAATCCTAACGTCATGTTAGATTAATCCTTTGCACTCGGATGTTCCTTCTGAGGGGGACAATGTAAATCTAGCAAACCACTCAGATGTCCCCTCTTAGGGGACATAAAGAGATTGCTGGTAATTATACAGAACAAACTTATGCCAGTGCAAGTTTTTCAAAAATGTATGTTTCCTTGAAGTTTTCCATTCAGATTGCACGAAAAAGCAAATAAAGAGATGGAATATATACTGAGATATGATTGTTCAGTTGAGAGGTGGTTTTCAGGAATCACAAGTGTGTCCTTCCAACAAGACTGGAAAATAAATTACATATTATTAATGTGGGATGAAGAAAATGAGATTGAAGTTTCTGCTTGAATAGAAAAACACAAGATGGAAGACATCAAATTACTATTGCACAACATGTTCCAATAAGCCTGCAACGTGTGTCAGGAACTGTTCTACTTGTTACCACATTAGACACATCAGACATAAAATTTTGATATTTTTGTCATAAATAAGTTCCTCAATGTCTAAAATTCCATTATAAGCCAAATATCATTACAATGAAAATAATTGGTTCTACCCTGTACTATTTAATATGAAGTAATTCATTTTTCACTATTTTGTAAAAATGCACATACAGTCAAGTTGCTGGCAGGTGATCCACAAGATATCTCTGAGTGCAAAGGGTTAAATTAAGTAATAGTCACTGGGCATGGTGGCGCACGCCTATACTCCCAGCACTTTGGGAGGTTGAGGTGAGAGGACTGCCTGAGCCCAGCAGTTAGAGACCAGCCAGGGCAACTTGGCAAGACCTCATCACTACAATAAATCAAAAAATTAGCCGGGCGTGGTGGCGCATGTCTGTGGTTCCAGTTACTTGGAAGGCCGAGGCAGAAGGATCGCCTGAGCCCAGCAGGTCAAGGCTGCGGTGTTTTATGTGGTATAGAGAAATTAAGTATACTTGGGTCTGTTAATAACATGAAAAAATTGTTTTGTGAGGAAACATGTTCCTACAAATTATGAAAAGGTGCTCATCTACAAAATGCTGATATAAAACAGATTTGCTTATTTCTTAGTATTCACTAGAAACTAAGATTACTAAGAGTTAAAAATTCTAATTAATACACTGTCATTAAAACTAGAAATAAGAAGGAAAACAACTTTCTTTGTGAGGGAAGTAAGATATGTGCTTTAAAAGGGAAGTTATAAAGTATGAGAATGAATCTTTGTTAAAGAAAAAGAAAGTAACTTTTGTCCTAGAGTGACTGGTTTTCCCAAAATAAAATGAGGAAAAGTATTGGAAAAATACTCAATGAATAAGAAAGCTGTAAAATGTTTGTGGAAGATGAATTTTGTGAAAGGAATTTTACGTGTGATCAATCTAAGATTAGAAGGAAATTATTTATATAATTTTCTAAAAATAGAGCATTAATATTAAAAGTACAATTATACAAAACTAGAATTTGGTCCTCTCTGTTAAAACATAGTTGTCTTGGAGTATTGATCTGCTCTTTTTTTCTTTGAGTCAGTCTCACTCTGTTGCTCAGGCCAGAGTACAGTGGCATGTTCATGACCACTGAAGCCTTGATCTGCTGGTTTCAGGCAATCCTTCTGCCTCAGCCGTCCAAGTAGCTGGAACTACAGGTGTGCACCACCATGCCTGGCTACTTTTTTTTTTTTTTTTATTGTAGAGACGAGGTCTTTTCATGTTGCCCAGGCTGGTCTGGAACCCGCGGGCTCAAGCAATCCTCTCTCCTCAGCCTCCTAAAGTGCTGGAATTACAGGCATGAGTCCCCGCACCCATCTTGATCTGCTCTTAATAGAAAATAGTGAAAGGTTTTTCTTTACCTTTAGCTAATTGGCCTAGGAAACAGATTTTGTTTTATCAAGATAATTAGAGGCTCACACCTGTAATCCAAACACTTTGAGAGGTCAAGGCAGGAGGATTGCTTGAGGCCAGAAGTCTTAGACCAGCCTGGTGAACAGCAAAATCTCATCTCTACCAAAAAAAAAAAAAAAAAAGATAATTTATTGTCCTTTGTGCTGTCTTTTATTAAGTCTTTGACTACTCAGGAAAAGTGAGTCTTCTCACTTCATAGCTAAGTTTTTGCTGACACTATGTAACCTTCTGTATTTGCCATTTGAAGTCTTTTAATTATCACTCTAGCTAAATGAATGATTACTATTTCACAATGAACTGCAGTTCTAGTTTGTTTTGACAAATATTTTTTACAAATGCCCCAAAATCAAATTCTAAATAAAGTCTTTTTGACCTCAGATTAATTTAGGGATTTCCTGGCTGTGGCCCAGGAAACCACTGAACAATGTATCAGTGTATTTCTCACCTTGTGAAAGAGATATTAAATTAATTAGGCTTATCCAGTATATTAAGTTATATGGGAACCACTGCCAAATAAGTGCTGTTAAACTTTCTTTAAGTTGGCCAGGCCCGAGCTGGGCTCCGTGGCTCAGCCTGTAATCCCGCGCCTTTGGGAGGCTGAGGTGAGTGGACTGCCTGAGCCCACAGGTTCGAGACCCGCCTGGGCAACTTGGCGAGACCTCATCTCTACAATAAATCAAAAATTAGCTGGGCGTGGTAGTGCACACCTGTAGTTCCAGCTACTTGGAAGGCTGAGGCGGAAGGATCACCGGAGCCCAGTGGGTCGAGGCTGCGGTGGCCGGGAGCGGCCACTGCACTCCAGTCTGGGTGACAGAGTGAGACTCCAACTCAAAAAAAAAAAAAATTTGGCCAGGCGCAGTGGTTCAGGCCTATAATCCCAGCACTTTGGGGGGCTAAGGAGAGAGGACTGCCTGAGCCCAGGAGTTCAAGAGCAACCTAGGCAACATGGCAAGATCTCATCTCCACAATAAATTTAAAAGCAAGAAAGAAAAGAAAGTTACTTTTATAGGTATGTTATTGATAAGACTCTTTCCTCAAAACTGTATGAAAGTCTTAGAAATATGATATGTTATTAGTCATAATGCCAGTTATTACGTTAATTCTTGTATGTCAAAGAAACAGTCAAATACTCAAGTCAATTTAATCATTATTATAATGAACTCTTAACAGATCTTTAACCCTGGAGATTTTAAGTCTTGTTGTGCACAATTAATTGCTTTATTTTGATGCTTTTCTGAAAGGCTTTTTTTTTTTTTTTGAGTTAGAGTCTCAATCTGTCACCCAGACTGGAGTGCGATGGCACACTCATGGCCACTGCAGCCTCGACCTGCTGGGCTCAGGTGATCCTTCCACTTCAGTCTTCCAAGAAGCTGGAACTACAAGTGTGCACCACCATGCCCAGCTAATTTTTTTTTTTATTTATTGTAAAGATGATGTCTCACCATGTTGCCCAGGCTGGTCTCAAACCCACGTGTTCAGGTAATCCTCTCTCCTCTGCCTCCCAAAGTGCTGAGATTACAAATGTGAGCCACCATGCCCGATGCTAAAAGTTTTTATAAGCAACTATAATCCTACAGTGTTGTGTCTTCTAGGAGACTCACAGAAAGTATGAAAAGGACCCTGACAAGCACAGGTTTCTGATAACTTTAAGATCATACCACTGGACTGGGTAAAAATTTCCAGAACTCTAATAAAGATAGTGCTGAATTTATAAAACTGCTCACCAAGACCAAACAGAACAAAAATTAATTACAAGAAACTGAATGAACCAATAAAGAAGAACTGTGGATTTTTAAGGCTTTTAATTGAAACATTGCTAGTGTTTTATTTTCTAGACTTAAGGAAACTGTTTCCTTTTAAGCTTAGCAATTTGATAAAGTATGCTCTGTGAACAAAAACTGAAAGATTTACTTTTTCTTCCTACTTGATCCCGCCAAAATTAGGAAACTATTCCTACTTGTGCTAATATAGTTATTTGCATAAGCTCGATGAGCATCTGCCCTCTTTATAAGAGAATACAGTTGGAAATACTGGTTTAGCTTCCTAGCCCTGAGTCTTTTAAAAATTCAATCTGAGATTCCTTAACAAAAGTTCCAGTTGACATGATGGCTCACACCTGTAATCCCAGCATTTTGGGAGGCCCTGGCCGGAGAAATCGCTTGAGGAGTTTGAGACCAGCCTGAGCAATAGAGTAAGACCTTGTCTCTGCAAAACATTTAAAAATTAGTTGGATGTGGTGTGTGCATCTGCAGTCTCACTACTTGGGAGATTGGAGCAGGAGAATCACTTGATGCCAGAAGTTCAAGGCTGCTGTGAGCTGTGATTGTACCATTGCCCTTCAGCCTGGGGAACAGAGTGAGACCCTGTCTATATTAAAGAAAAGTTCCAACAAAGCAACCTTTGTGATCAATCACTATTCTTGCTATACTTGTACAAATAATCAGGCCAAGATTGACAAGGCTAAACTTATTTTGCAGACAAATTAACCTCACCTGAATTATCTTTGCTAGAAATGAGGGCGACTGTAGGGAGAAAAATTATGTTTCAGAAGAAAAACTATAGTCCCCTGTTACTAGACTGCAGCGCTGATCATTGTTTTCAAGATTTATTATCTATTTGTGGACTGCACTAAATTTTGCATTCTTCTAGTGTCCTCTAATATCTGGCGACAACTCCCCAAGAAGGGCTTTGTCCTGAAGCCGGAGCTGGACAACTCCATATAAACTACAAGGGCCAAGTCTCACACCCGACAGGTGGCCTACACAGAGTTCACCCAAACACCCAGTATCACACCAGAGACATTCAAGCTGTAAGCCCGGACGAAAGCTGCCAACTTCATGCTGGGGGCAGCTTTGGCCAAGACATCAGAACAAGACTCCCCATCATAATGAGACGGTTAGTCTTCATTTGTCCTGGGTAATGCCTTCCTTTTTCATGTGCCAGGATGATGATGCAGTTAGAATTTCACAATCAGAAGCTTCTGCGGGGATGAAATGCTGGATCTGTCATGTCAAACCCAGTCAAGGGATGTTAGATAACAGAAGTGCTACCTACTAGCTGAACAGGAAGGAAATTGTAACTGCGAACACTTCTTGTTGCACATGGATTAAACAGAACAAACAGATTCCCAGTATGCCTCATTCTTTGATCTAAATGATTTTAGGTGGTTTGGTTCATGAGGACCCTGGCTTAGTGGCATACTCCAAACTCCTGGTATTAACATTCTCATAGTCATTAGTCATAATAGTAGTCTCTTTGGTACACTGTATTCTTTAAAAAAAAAAAAGCCATCTGCTGAATGTTAACTGGTCTCTCTCTGGTTGGAATGCATAATAGTGAGGACTCATATGAAATCTATGAATGACATGCTAAGACTGAAAACTCATAATGATGACAGAGTGGCGCTGATGCCCTAAACTTTGGGGGAAATAGTTAAATAAAATCTGAGAGGCCATTGGGTACACTGAGCTTCTGCTCTGGGCCCAACAGAGCAAACCAAAATGGAGTCAGTCATGCTGACATTCTAGGCCGCCATGATGCAGATAAGATCTCCCCAATTCCCAAACAGCCAAGTTGTAGCCAGTATGACAAGGAAGTCCCCTAGGCCTTAACCTTTACAAAAGTAACATTGAAACAACCAATCTGCTTTTTGTTTTCTATTCCTGCTTTCTTCAGCCCTTTTCTGTCGTCTATAAAACCAACCTCCTCTGCTCAGTTCATCAGAACACTTATTCTATTTTATCGAATGCGGTGTCGCTTGATTCTAGTATTGCAAATAAAGCCAATTACGATCTTTAATTCTGTTGTAATTCTGGCTTTTGACAAAACCCTTTCAAATCCCAGATCTCATTCATTCCTAAGTCCTGCTTCCACTTCACCTTCCAAATGAAACTGCCTATAAAAAATTAATACTTCAGCACTTTGGGAGGCCGAGGTGAGGGGACTGCCTGAGTCCATAGTTTTGAGAACAGATCGGGCAACTTGGGGAGACCTCATCTCTACAATAAATAAAAAAATTAGCCAGGTGTGGTAGTGCACACCTGTATTTCCGGCTACTTGGAAGGCTGAAGCGGAAGGATCACCTGAGCCCAGCAGGTGGACGCTGGAGTGGCCGTGAGTGTGACACTGCACTCCAGCCTGGGCGACAGAGTAAGACTCCAACTCAAAAAAAAAAAAAAAAAATTTAATACAAGGCCACAAGGTTAGAATTGTGTGTGATAGGGGTCTGAATTCTGTTAGGATATAAGCATAGGATAGAATTCTGTATAGGTTACAGCCAAATCGTAAGGTTCTCTTTGACCTTTTTTCTTGCTCTATGCATATCCTAGTCATGGAGCTGCCCGCAAGATTAACAGACTTGTTTTTCTCTTGAAGAACAATGGGCTTAGGTCATGTCAACCTCCTTGATGGTATCAAGAAGTTTAGTCTGCCCAAGGGCGTGAGTAGCTTTGATCACTGTGATTCCCTGTCCCCCAGCCACTGTTCACAAGATTTATATCTTCCCCAATTGCTCCTGTAGATAACATAAACCTAAGAATGGCACTGGAGATGTTTTACAGACTCTGCATACTGGTAGACCATCTGACACCAACTGGACCCATGACCTAGGACCCTCACTTAGAAGTTGATTTGGCACACAAAGGCAACCTCGACATCTCTGTGAGTTCATTCACAGTCAATCAGCAGTCCCAATTCCCGTGCCTCCTGCCTGTCAAATTGATTACCCTTAAAAACCGTGGCCTCTGAATTCTCAGACAAGCAAACCGGAGAAATGTCTTCGCCCTCCTTGCTCAGCTGCTTTGGGATTATTAAACTCTTTCTCTACTGCAACAGCTGCTATCTTAGTCTCAGATTTTCTGGGCAGCAGGCGTAAGAACCCAGTCAGGCTGTAACACAGGATTCCAGGGAATCCGTCCCACTGCCACCACCCTCATCTGCCTGGGAATATAACTCAGCCTAAGAATTCCACTCTTGCCTCTTCAAAGCATTCTCCCACTGAAGCCAGGGTAACCTAGTCATCTTTTCAAAACAGAAATCTGATCTCCTCTCTCAATCTCTTTCAACACACAAACACACACACACACACACACACACACACACACACACACACACACCCCCACTTCACTGCTCTTAAACTCAAGGCTTTGCCAGGGCCTACAAGGTACATCTCACCCTTCCTTCGACCTGTCTCAGATTCTTTGCACACTGTTTTCTCACCTAGACAAAATCCCCTCCCTCTCCAAGGGCCCACTTCACATTTCACCTAGTGAACACTGACTTATCCTTCAGATCTCAGCCCTGACCTTTCATAGTGTGTATTAATCTGTAATGATGAGGGGGGGAGCAGCACTGGTTTCTGCCTTTCTGAGTCAGGGTTCCAGCAGAGAATGAAGCCCAATACCCAAGGCATCTGTCCGATGTACTGAATTAACTTCTCTCCTGTGCATCTAGAGTGACCTAAGTAAGTGCCATTCCTGGAAGATCTGAGTTAACAGCCACACAATTCTGCGTTCTGTGGCACAGAGGAGGAACCCAGGTTTGAGTTGTGCCACATATCAGGTGCTCCAATGTTTGTTGAGTTTGCCTAAAATGCTTGTGCCTTTGTACCTGCTTGGCTATTTTCCTTACCTCTTCCAAGAGGCTACACAAATCTCACCTCTCACTTCCACCCACCCTATTTAACTCTGGACTGACCCCTTGGCCCTTGGAACTCCTGAAGCTGCCTTTATCTTGCTTCCAGAAGCACTCCTCACCTCACATTATTTATATGTAATACACTAATGGATGATATTGTCTATTGTCTATTTTCCCCTACTAGGAAGGTAAGTTCCACCAGGAGATCTGTAATGTAAGTGACTAAAACAATGCCTGGCATGCAGCAGGTGCCTAATCAATGTTTGTTACAGAAATGCATGGATAGCCTTCTGAGTTACTGTTCCCTTATAATCTGGAAGCATGCAGTGGCTGCCTGGCTCCAATTCTGTAATGGCTCTTTAGCTCAAATGCCCAGCAATGAGTAGAATGTCTCTCCTAGTCCTGGTTCAAATTCCTGAGCCAGAACCAATTGGCCCAGTTTATCTTTCTGAAGCAGGCCACACTGCACAGGTCAATGGCCAGCTGCCCACAACGAGCCATTAGTGCAGAAGGTTCTCTGGGTGAGTGGAAACAGAGCAAAGCCATCTGGAGCCATTCAGAGTGGTAGCAAAGTCTCTCCACAGATTACAAGTGCATGGCTGTAACATGAAAAAGGCCACACTGAGTACCAGCAAGAGCCAAGAGGGAGTCAGGGGCAAGCGGGATCAAACTAGACACTGAGCCCCCAACCCTGACCACCCCAAAGAGCTGCACCATTGCTTCTCATCTCAGCCTATCCATAAACAGATTTGTTGACATGTGTAACTGGCATAGACACGTAATTTTTAAAAAATCAATCAAACTGCAGGCAAGCAGGAGTTCACTGGAATTCCTCACTGCCCCTGTTCACTGCTATGAATTTTATAATTACCTGACATTGGCCTGGTAGTTCTGGCTCAAGGTCTCTCATGAAGCTGCAGCACAGATGCTGCCAGGGCTGCAGTGTCATTGGAGGCTTGACCAGGGCTGGAGGAGCAGCTCTGCTTACCCACAGGCAGCTGGCAAGAGGCTGCAGGGCCTCACCTGTGGCCTGTCCTCAGCATGGGGCAGGAGACCCCAGGGGAACAGACAGCAGAAGCCACAGCCTCTTGTATGACCCCTGCCGTATACTACTGGTCACAGAATCAACCTGATCCAATGTGGGAGAGACTATACCCAAAGGTGAACACCAGGTGGCAGGGATCCCTGGACCATCTTGGAGAAGGTCCACCACAGGCTATTCATGTAGACCAAGGCCTGTTTTTGTAGGGCCCAGAGCTAATAAAAGGCTTTTACATTTTAAAGGGTTATGAAAAAGAAAATGAAGAAGTATCTGTGACAAAGACTTACATGGCCACAAAGCCCAAGAATATTTACCATAAATATTTTGTAATGTAAGACTGTAAATTATAGATGATTTAAGGGGTTTTTCAAGGGTAATTCTGACTCTATGCAATGTTCCCCTTATGCTCCAACTTTAGAATCTAACTCCCAAGTAAGAAACTCTATTAAAATACATGCTCAGCAAACTATAGCTCTGAATATTATAACGGCAACCACTAAGAAACAGCTCATCAAACCTGAGCAGAAGGAAAAGAATCACAGTTCCTTGCCCATAAGTAGGCATATGATAAATAAAAATTCAGTGAATGCATAACTAAGATAAGGGTACATCTTGAAAGTATGGAGCTATTGTGAAAATAGAAAATTATTTAACTGATGATTTATAATATAAACACAACAATATGTGACGTTTATATAACAACAACAATCACAGCTAATTTTTTTTTTTAAGTCAGAGGCTTGAGTACAGTGGCACGATCATAGCTTACTGCAGCCTCAACCTCCTGAGCTCAGGTGATCCTCCTGCCTCAGTCTCCCAAGTTGCTGGGACTATAGGCTCACCACAATGCCCGGCTAATTTTTTCTATTTTTTGTCAAGATGGGGGTCTTACTATGTTCTCCAGGCTGGTCTCAAACTCCAAGGCTCAAGCAATCCTCTTGCCTCAGTCTCTGAAAGTGCTGGGATTACAGACACCACCGCACCCAGCTTCAGCTGAAATGTATCAAGTGCTTACTTTATGCTAAGTATTGCAGAGTTTTCTCTCACTCACTCCTCCTCACCCTCTGTGAGGTAGATGTGATTAGTTGTCTTCATTTTACAGATGAGCAAATTGAGGCTAGCAGAAATTATGTAATGCCCCTAAAGTTACATGATAAATAAATAAGTCGCAGGACTACGTACTCCTACAGCAAACTACATAAAAACGAAGGCCAACCCTGCATCCTGAACCTCATGCCTGAGCATGGGCTTGCTGAGAACACAGAGGAAACAGCACAGCAGCTCTCCTCCAGCCCAGGCTTCTCCTCCACCCCTTGCTTCTCCTCCTCACTCTCCCTCCTTCCTTCCCTGACACTCACTTGCTGGGACCCCAATCCAGGAGGAACCTTAAGAGGGCAAAGCAGGCTCCCTATATAAGCAAGGCCACAGAGACTTGAAGTCTTTGGTTGAACCTAATTACTCACTGATCTGTTTCCTCTGCCCAAGGAGAACTTTCAGCATATTTTCACTGTGACCTTTGCTTTTCAACCAAATATCATCTTTTCTGGAGACTGTGAAGCCAGCACAGGACCTGCCGTCTCTCCAGCTGCCTTCCTAAACGAGTTAAATGGCTGCAGCTGCTCTGGCCCAGGGGCCAACAAGGTTTGGACCCTTGGATGAGGACAGGGCAGAAAGAATGCCATAGCTCCTGCAGCAAACTGAAGGCTGCCTGGGGCACGCAGAAGCCGGGACACAGGAAACACTGTGGCCCCTGCACAAACCCTTGTGCATCAGAAACCAGGCTTAGGTCCCCAAGCTCCCAGACGCCAGCTCAAGGCCAGGGGTTTGTTGTGTGGATATAACAGACCTCACCCTCCCTGAATGGCCATACTCATCCACTCTTCACAGATTCATGAACCTGACGGATGTGTCTTGCCCAAGGTTACACAACCAGTGGGAGAGCAGAAGTTCCCCAATAGTAATTCAAATTTTTTCACTTCTTGAAAAGCTAGAAGTCTCATTGCTTGAGGAAGACAGATGTTGATTATGACAGGTTCTGGAGGGAGGAGAACCTGAGCAGAGGGCGCTGATCATGAACTAGAGGCAGAACGTCCCCATGTCAGGGACAGAAAGGGAGAGGCAAGGATAAAGACAGACGCAGGAAGGCAGAAGGCCTTCAGGCAAAGGGGACTTGGAAGGGGGCTTTACAGGCAAAGGGGGTCTGCACGACTATCTGGACCGGAGAGCCAGCTGACCAAGAAGAAGTGGAAAGACTGTCTAAGGGCACTGGGGGACCAGCTGACAGCACAGATATGCATTTATGTCAATAAAGCCCCAACTAAACACACCACTGTATTTATACACAACAGTCCAACCTCCACGCCGTAAACACGCAAGCCACAAGGGAATCACCTCTCAGTCCATTCTGAGATCATCTTCATCTGCACAAAAATGACTCTCGTGTCTCGCAAGACAAGACAGGAGGCAGCACTGTCTCTGCTCTCGTAAACAACACTGCCAGGAGACAGAGCAAAGAAGGGACACTGACATCAGGAACCAGGCTTAGGTCCCCAGTCTCCCACTTCCCACCTGTATGGCCATGAGTAAGTCTCTGGACCCCCAGTGACCCCATGTTCTCATCTCTGAAATGAGGGTAACACTGCCTACCACCAAGAACTCCGTGAGGATCGAATGCAAAGTGCTTAGCTCACAGAGCTGAAGCAGATTGTTTGCAAAAACAGCCAAACTACTCCTACCTTGTCTGCACACTTCTTCTCGAGGCGACCTGACACTCTTCCATCAAGAGGGCAGTGCGAGGGGGATGAGCATTGTTTCTCTCTTCCTCCACCTTGAATCTTGGTTGGAGGTGACATTGAGCTGGGTCTGGCCCAGGCCTCAGAAAGGTCTGCATGACTCCTACCTCTGGGAAACCTGCCAGCATTGAGGTGGGCGACCCCAGGTGAGGAACCCCAGGCTAGACTGCTAGGGGCACAGAGATGAGCCCTCCCAGCAGCTGATAATAGAAACTCCAGGGACCAAGCTGAGATGAGGTGCCCTCAAGGAGCCCAGCAGCCCAGCCTAATCTACCAACTGCAGAAGCGTAAAATAAATACTCAGGGGTATTAGCCAGGCGTGGCACACCTGTAGTTCCGGATACTTGGAAGGCTGAGGCGGAAGGATCACCAGAGCCCAGCAGGTCGACACTGGGGTGGCTGCGAGCTGCCCTCCACCCTAGACAACAGAGTGAGACTTCAACTCAAAACAAACAAACAAACAAAAACACTCAGGGGTTGTTTCTACGCTCTAAATACTAGGGTGATCAGTAAGCAATGAAGGACTGCTACAGTAATCTTCAGCATTATGCAGCTGTGATCATCATGACTTCTCTCTTGTCCAGCAACTCTCCCTGTCACCATAAATTTTCCCCTCTACTGATCATTCCTATCAGCATTCAATCATGCCATCATTATTATTAAAAAAAAACTTTCAGTCGGGTTCGGTGGCTCAGCCTGTAATCCTGCGCCTTGGGAGGCTGAGGTGAAAGCGTTGCCTGAGCTGTGGGTTCAAGACCCGCCTGGGCAAATTGGCGAGACCTCATCTCTACAATAAATAAAAAAAAAATAGCCGGGTGTGATAGTGCACGCCTGTAGTTCCACCTACTTGGAAGGCTGAGGCAGAAGGATGGCCGGAGCCCAGCAGGTCGAGGCTTTGGTGGCCGGGAGCGGCCACTGCACTCCAGTCTGGGCGACACAGTGAGACTCCAACTCAAAAACAAGCAAACAAACAAAAAAACAAAAAACCCCCCCAAAAAAATTTCAGTCAGGTGAGGTGGCTCATGCCTATAATCCTAGCACTTTGAGATGCTGAGGGGAGAGGATCACTTGAGCCCAGACTGGGCAACATAGGGAGACGTTGTTTCTACAAAAAGTAAAAAAACTGAGCACCAGGCATAGTAGCGCATGCCTGTAGTCCCAGCTACTTGAGAGGCTGAGGCAGAAGGGTTGCCTGAGCCCAGAAGTTTGAGGCTGTGGTGAGCTGTGAATACCACTGCATTGCAGCCTGGGCAACGGAGAGAGATCCTGACTGAAAAGAAAAGTCAACTTTCCCTTGGCCCCACTACTGTCAACTACCACCGGTGTCTTTCCTCCCCTTGCAGTAAAGTCCAAAAACCACCCATGATCCTTGTGGCCCTGTGGCTAATTCCTCTCTGCCTGTTCTTTTTCACATGCCCACTCCCAGTGCTCCAGTGACACACAACTCTATTTTTTATTTTTCTGAGTGGGAGTCTCACTCTGTTGCTAGAGTGCAGGGGCAGGCTCCCGGCCACCGCAGCCTCGACCTGCTGGGCTCAAGCAACCCTTCCGCCTCAGCCTTCCAAGCAGCTGGAACCACAGGCATGCACCACTATGTCCGGCTAATATTTTGATTTATTGTAGAGATGAGGTCTTGCCAAGTTGCCCAGGCGGGTCTAGAACCCGTGGGCTCGGGCAATCCTCTCACCTCGGCCTCCCAAAGTGCTGGGATTATAGGCGTAAGCCACCACACCCGCCCCCGACATACAATTTTCAACACCATCTTTATGTCAGTGATACTCAGAAAAGCCTAGACTTGTTTTCTGAACTCTAGATCTGTATGGCCAACAGCCTCGTGCCACCTCCCTGCAGATCTCTGACAGCCACCTCAAACTCAGTCCATGCCAACACAGCTCCCAGGCTCCTTGCAACCTGCCTGGTGGCACTCTTCTGCTGGTAGCCCAGCCTTCCAGATGCTCAGACTGAAAACAACAGGGCCGTCCTTGACTTCTCGTCTTCTCTCCCGCCCACACCCAATCCCTCAGCAAATATCATGGGCTCTGCCTTCAAAGTCTGTGAAATGTCCTTCTAGGCCCGACCTCAGGTCTCCATCTCTGCGATCTGTCTGCCCCATCTTGGTCTTTGCACCAGCTCTTCCTCCTGGAGGGCTCTGCTCAGACACCTGCACCATTTGGACTTCTATTCCTCGGCGCTGTGTTCCATCCCTTTCATCCTACATAAAATTAACAGCTGCCTCCCCAGCCCTGGATATCCTGGCCCCTTCCCTGCCTTCTTATATGATGCATATCATCATCCAAAAACCGTATATTTTACTTATATATCCACTGTAAACTCCAGAGGGCAGCGATGTTTTATTTTTCTAATTAGGTACTTTCCCAACACCCCCCCCCCCGGGGCCTAGAACAGTGCCTGACATAGGTCCACTCAATAAATATTTGCTGGATGAATGAACACCCATCAGTCAATAAATGAACAAATATAGAAACAATGGAACTTTTTCTAGCACAGTGTCCCACTTAATGGTAAAGAAAAACATTGAAAGCCTCTCTGGTCAACCCACAGGTTCTTCAAAGCTGCCACCATCTGTTTTCTCCTCATTATTGCAATAGGAAGGACCATTTTCAGAGATGAAGACCTGAATGCATGTATGACAGACGAACCAGAAGGCTCAGCTAGGCCCTCCGTTTATAAACACGAGGCAGCTGGAGAGTGACATCTAAGCCTCTTCTGGCTCGAAAACTGGAAGGTTTTTTGACCTTTTGTAACTGATGAGTGACCTGTTTCTGATTTCCAGGGTGACAACGACTGCAGAGAACACCCAGACCAAAAACATACTGTGGGTCAGGGGTTGGCAAGCTTCTGCTTGCAGTCCAGAACCCGCCAACCACCTGCACGTGGTTGTTTACAGAAGTTTGTCAACTCTTTAGGGCAAACTCCTGGCTATGGTCCAGGGTCCCCTGAAACTGCTACCCTGGGACTTCTGCATAAAGCCATTTCTGAAATCAAGCTCCTCTTAAGCAACCCGATAACTAATTTGAAAGGCAATTGGAGATAAAGTGACCACTGGCCACTGCTGTTATCTCAAAAATAACGGTGACACCCTCTACACAGCTGGAAAAGAGATGGCCAAACACGGAAATGTATTTTACGCATGTTCCCAGGGTAAAGCAGATCCTAAATTGTTCTAAATTTGGAGATATCTGATGACAGACTGAAGTTTCCTTCCCTTTTCTTACCCACGCCCAAAACAACACCCCACACTTCTCATGAGAAAAATTCCTTCATACTTTGGTTTCTGCTTTCTACATCTGATCTTTCACTTAATAAAAAAACAATTCACGAGACACTTGAGTTATGTGTCAACCTCTCCCAAATGGAAGCCCCTAATGTGCACAGGTTTTTGGTACCACATCTGGCAAACGGGAAGCCACTGTATCCCAACATGCTATTGTGGCGTTGTAACACATTATTACATTGTGTAACATGTTATATATGATACAATTTATAATATATTGCGTATGCACTGTACTGAACAAATATTCCACAACATGTAAATATGAAATATGTACTATAGTATATACAATACGTCATCTTTTTTTACACTATTATTACATACATTATTCTGCCGGTATCATATTGCTCTCCTAACAGGAGACACAAAGACACAAACCAGCTGCAGGACTTCAGGCAAGTTACTTCACTTCTTTAAGCCTCAAATTCTTCACTAGTAAGTTTAGAGAATCGTTTTACAAGACTTTTACTGTTCCTTCCTGGTTCAAGACGCCCGTGATTCCAAAAGCATGTTAAATAAACTTTTGTTTAACTTTTTCTCCTACTCTGAACCTATTTATGATTATATCCCAACATGGCTTCGAACTGCACTAATTAACCAGCTTAGACATGGGCTCCATTTATTATGTTTACTTTAACACCCTGACGCTCTGCACTTGTTGATTCAAGCCACCCTCACAGCAAGCTGTTTAACAACAGTGTATCTATTTTAATAATAACCCAATTGGTGCTCCCACCATAGCTAAGCAGTTAAGGAAAATGGTAATGAGTCAGCCCTCAACAGAAGCAGTTAAGAAGAACTGGGTCACTAGTCATGCTACCTAACAGTAAGCATTAACTAACAATGTTAATAACACTTCTGGGATCACTGTTGATTTCGTGTGAAGAAACTAAAGTATTTAATAATCATTGTTCTCTGGGAGGCAGAAGACAAAAGGTTGTTACAGTACCTGGATATCCTGAAATAAAGTCTCATGTCTCTTTTCTGTGAAACTCAGTACATAAATGAGACTGAATCAAGCCCAAAGCAAAGGATTGTGGTAAATTAGAATTTTATAACAAAAACAGATTTTTAGCACTGACAATTGCTTATGAACTTCCCATGCTCTTTCCCTGAGTCCCATGACATTATGAGATAACTCATCACAATGGCATTAGTAAGTGTAGTTTAAGTTTTACAAGAGAGACAATTTCAAAATGATAACATATTCAATGCTAATGTGCTTGTGACTAAGTGGTAAATTTATGCATCACTCACGAAAATGTTAACAGACACATCCTTTTGAAAAAGAAAATGGCAAGATCCTTAAAGCTATTCCTATGTTTCTGCCTTGGGAACTTTTCACTGGGAACTTACATTAAGGAATGCATCCAACGGAATCACAAAACTATACTAATGAAGCTGCCTTATGTAACTAGATGGACACAGTGGCTCATGCTTGCAATCCTATCATTCTGGGAGGCCAAGGTGAGAGGATTGCTTGAGCCTGGAAGTTCGAGAATAGCCTGGGCAACGCAGCCAGACCTTATCTCTACCAAAAAAATTTTAAAATTAGCCGGGCGTGGTGGTGGGCACCTGTAGTCTCAGCTATTTGGGAGGCTGAGCCCAGAAGGATCATCTGAGGCCAGGAGGTTGAGGCTGTGGTGAGCCAGTGAGCTGTGATCATGCCACTGCACTCCAGCATACGTGACATGGGGAGACCCGGACTCCAAAAAAAAAAAAAAGGAAAGAGGAAATAATATTCAACAGCAGGTGAATGATTAAATAAGTTTCATAAGATTAATATGGTAGAATGTCTAAGTTATTACAGTAGCTATAAAGACCATAGAGAAGCATGAAATTAAAAGGAAAAAAAATATCTGTACATGATTACAACGGTATGAAAAATGCACATGACTGCAGAAGCCCCAGAAAAGAATCGGGGCACCAGCTACGCTCTGGCTGCCTCACTATGTTTTGGGTCCTTTAGGGTTAACCACTCAACATGTATTTACTTCTTTGCATTTTGTCACTTTATTCCAATGTTTTTCTTTAATAATGTGACATCATTTCAACTAAAATAACATGCAACTTCTCTGTATTTGACCTAAAAGTTGGAACAATAATAAACACTTATTGGACAATTACTGCATGCTAGGCACTGTTCTAAGCACTTTTACTTGTACAAACTCCTTGATCCTCACGCCCCCACCCCCAGAAGCAGATGAGAAAACTGGGGCCCAGAAGTTATGTAACCCTTGTGAGGTCAGTCAGTCAGAACGTGGGAGAACAAGGACTTCACCCTGGTACCTGGGCTCCGAGTTCAAAAGAAAATTTCAAAGAAATTTAATATCATAAAAAACACTCTTCTTTGGACAAACTGATGTTAAGTACTTACTGAACATTCCAGGAGCTTGTAGATATGAATGGCGGTGACCAAAGTTGATAGTCACCGATTCACGGGTCTCAAGAGGACCCTTAAGACCTTCAAGTATGTGATGCCTTCAACTAGAGACAGAGAGACGAGAATTATCCAAATTCGAGAATTATCCAAACTCGGACAGCTAGTGGCTGCGGGGCAGAGACAGGCCTATGAACCATGTCCGGGACCTGGTAAACCCAGGGTTCTATTATGCAGTGTGTGACAACAAGAATTACTATTACTCATTAAATGCTTACTGTATGCTAAGGGAACCCCTTTTACGTGAATTATCTCACTGAATACTCCCAACAGTCCTTGAAAGCAGGCATTATTATTCATCTCATTTAGAGATCCGGAAACAGACCTGGAAATGTTGTCATTAGTCTTGCTGTACTTACGAGCTAGAGGCCCTGAGCTGGTGGTCGGAGCGCAGCACCCAGCCCTCGTGCATCCTGGACCAATATTAATTAGCTGGCATACAAGCATCCCGCTGCCCCAGATGCACCTCGCTGTCTAGCATGGAGAGGCAAGTCTGGACCTCTTTGCTGGCTGGAATCCAAACGTTTCTAAATTTGTCCTCAGAGTGGAGCAACCACTGGCATGCTGAACTGAGGCAGAACTTCAGTTTACCTCTGACACCCACTTCCAGTCCCACCTCGGCCTGCCAACCCCACCCCCACCCCACTCTGCCAGTCCCAGCAGCAAACCCCAGTGGGCCCAGGACTGTGGGTTGAAGTGTTTTAGTCAGCTCTTCTACCCAGGGTGTTAATTTCACTCGCTCACGCCCACACTGTGTACAAACATGCAAATCATTGACGTTTCCATTTACCAGGCTGGTATGGCCCTGGGCTGCTGGGATTTTTGAAGGAGATAACAATTCAATTTGCAATTGCTGCTGCAGTTTTTAATTCCCAAGGAAACTCCTGTTGGTGTTGTGCTGCTAAGAGTCAAAATGAACACTTTAAGCAACCCTTCAAATTATTTCTGGGAAATTAAAGAAAGAAATACAAAAGAAAGACCAAAAAATAAATAAATAAATAAATAAAAGAAAAGGAAAGAAAGAGAGAGAGAAAGAAAGAAAGAAAGAATTTTCTGTAATTAAAATGGTGTTTTGAGTAACTGGATCAATGCTGATTTTCTTCTGGCCCACAGGGCAGTGAATTCAGAAGAGGATTGCACCTCATCCCACATCAGTAAATACCCCTGTCTGCTAGACTCATTCTGAAGACACTGTACTATGGCGATGTAGTCAGAATTGGCTTTTCAATGTATAAAAAATACATTAAAGAAAGTGTAACAAACCCACATATCCATTGCCTGGATTCTAACATCTGTTAAGCCTATGTTGCTTACCTGGAAGTTCCCATTTATTTATATGGTATGCAGAAGGTGCCAAAAAATGTATATACGTTTTTAAGAAAGCAAAAACTTTATTAAAATTGTAATACCTGCTGGACACAGTGTCTCAAGTCTGTAATTCCAGCACTTTGGGAGGCGGAGGCGAGAGGATTGCCTGAGCCCACAGATTTGAAACCAGCCTGGGCAACTTGGCAAGACCTTGTCTCTACAATAAATTTTTTAAAAAATTAGCCGAGTGTGGTGGTACGTGCCTGTAGTTCCAGTTACTTGGAAGAACGAGGCAGAAGGTGATCCTGAGCCCAGCAGGTCGAGGCTGCAGTGGCCATGAACGTGCCACTGCACTCCAACCTGGGTGACAGAGTAAGACTTCTACTCAAAAAAAAAAAAAAAATTGTAATACTCAATATATACCAATAACAAATGATGAATACAAGTCATGTTTGACCTCTGCAATTACAAGAGGTGCCCAAAGTGGTTACCATCAGCATCCAGACACCTTTGATTACAATAAATTTAAAGTAACACATAGATAATGAAAGGGTAAAGGCTAGGCAGGCCGGTGCCAGTACCGCAGGAATAATGCAAAATTGCAACCAAGTAAGGAGATAACATATCTTAAAATGTTTACACACTTTTTTGGCCCCTTCTGTATTACTCTGCTGGCCCATTTCAGAGTAGATTATGGATGGCACAACTCTTCCGCCCTAAATACTTCAGCGTGACTCTCCAAAAAGTGCATCCTCCTCCCCGGCTCAGAACCACAGCCACACGTAATAAAATGAACAGTGCCCCCACTATAGCCTGTTCCCAAGTTCACATACACATCTTCCAAGCTGTTCTCCCAAATGTCTGATAGCTGTTTTGTTCACACCAGGATCCAACCAAGGAGCGCGATGGAGTTTCCTTTCCCAAGGAACACATTAGAAAAAGAACAACTAAAGGAAAGTCAGAAGGACTGGAACCTGACAGTAAATTAGCATCTCACCTGCTTTTTCCCTTAAAAAAAAAAAGACCTACAATTTGACCACAAATGACAACTATTGTTACGCCCATACAATACAGCTGTGAACAAAGTGGCTTGCCACAAATCAGATGCGACTGCAACTTTCCCTGGCAAGGGGAGCTTGAGACCTGGAAAAGTCTCATGTGTGCCACCTCTGGAATGCCTGCCAGGCCTGCCAACTGTCGGTCTCCCAGGTGAGTAACTGTGGAAAAAGGCCACTGGGTGCGTCAGAAGCCTGCCCTGCCCTGGGACATGGTTAAGACCTTCCAACTCCACGTGCACCGGTGCCTTGCTCTGCGGCCCTGCCGCTTCCTCCTCATCAAGCTGACATAAACACAAGTCCAAGTCCTTGAGAGACAGAGGAAGTGTTCAAAGAGGTGCCGCCCCACACCATGCACACCATGGGTGTCCAGGGTGGATCAACATGAGATTTCTTTTACAGAAGGCACTTCAAACTCTTTAAAAGAAAGGTGCTAGGGATTTAAAAGCTACTAATAACATTCTCTAAACCAAAAATATCACAAAGACTCAAATTCCTGGATATCAAAACCTTGCCTTGGAATACGTCTTTAAAAGTGAAAGATTTCGACAGATACATGCTGCACTGAATAAAACATCTTGAGTTGAACTACAGCCTCCACCAAGTCAGCCATATATGAGCCATGTGAGCCCTCAGGAGGACTGTCTGTGAAAGTTCTTTAAGCCACGGTGGACTGCAAGGGCTTTTCGATCTGGAAGGTCTCTCAGGACGAGGCTGCCTCCCTGCCTCTTCCTGGAAAGGAACCCAGGGTGTTCTTACCTTGTTTCCAGGGGCACAGATGGCCTCGTTTCAGGGGCTTCTGCTTTGCAATACCATTGCCCATTCTAAAGCTAAAGGATCACGGGGCCCTTCCAAGCCCAGGCGTCTTTGAGGAACTGTGAATAAGGGCCAAGGCACTCACTGAAAAAGGATTCATCTCTTGGACATCCCGAGTGTGACCCAGTGGCAGAGCCCCAGCAAACCCTCACAAGGAAAGCTTTAAGAACTCTACTCCGAAAAGTCACTGCTTTCTGCCTTTCAAATCCCTTCAGTCCCAGGGAGGAAATCAGAAGAAAAGGCCTGTTATCGCCCTACCGGTGAGACTCATAATCTGTCTATATTAAGAAGCGATTCCTTGGCCCTCCTCTGACACTTATAACTCATCAGCACAGCAACAGCACAGAGAATGAACTATATTTCCAAACACTTTCAATATCACTTTTCCCTGATATTGAAGAGGTGGTGAACCAGGTGACCACAAAGTTGAAAGTCATAAATACACCATTCTGGGGCATGCTGGGAGACCCTAATGTCACACACTCTATTTAAGGGTCTCACTTTCAGAACAGTGTGCACCACGTGTCGAGACCATCAGAGAAAACATGCTGATTATATTCATACTGTGCTTCCAAGGGAAACAGCAGCCTCAGTTTCCTTGTCTGTTAAAGGGCAAAACATCAAAACACAAGATGCACCTCAGTTTCTAAAGAAAAGACCACAAGGGACAAACACAGCTAAGAACTTATATCCTCAAATTTCAAATTCCCACTGCATCTTAAGAACAATTTCGCCGGAAAAAGTGTTATACCACCTAAATTTTGAACAATTGGTTTCATGGAAGAAAAAAAGAATATGGCAAGATACAGTGGTACATGCCTGTAATCCCAGCACTCTGGGAGGCCAAGGGGAGAGGATAGCCTGAGCCCAGGAGGTTGAGATTACAGTGAGCCGTGATGGTGCCACTGCACTCCAGCCTGGGCAACAGAGTGAGATTCCAACTCCAAAAGGCATGAAAGTATATACACTATTCCTGGATAAAAAGGAAGAAAATGTCACAGTGGATGAAAAAAATTTCAGGTATTTCAATTTCAGAGTTTGAGGTTAGAAAAGTCCTTAAAGAGTTCCCTACAGCATAACAATGGGTAAGAATGTAGATCCTAGAGCCCAACCACCTGGCTCTGGTCATTGGCTTTGCTAACTGAGCTCAGCAGTCTCAGTTTGCTTGTCTGTTAAATGGACAAAATTCAAGTCCCACATCCTCAGCTGTATGGAGAGCAAATAAAAGAGAATTTTTGCAAAGTACTTAGTATGCTGTTCAACATTGGGAATACCTTGGTGAATATCTCTCATCATTATTTTTGTAATCTTAGACTGTGAAACCCTATTAGCTCAGATGGCAGATTTCTGGCTTCAAGTTAGCCAAAGTACCAAAGTAAATTTGTTCTAGCCTTGGATGGTAATATGGGACCTAAGTATAGAACTGGACTAAGATTTGAAGACAACACACCAAAAAAGATGCACAAAACCAGAGAGACCAAGTTGAAGGGGCACTTAACGCTCTGTTAAGCTTCTGGGCACCGTGGGTCACTGGGTTATCCCAGCCCCTGCCTATTCTGAAGGAGGGAGAAAAAAATCTGGCCAGTTTATGCAAAAGGAACAAAGCCAAATCCAAATCTCTGCAAGAGCTTAAGGCTTCATATTTTGATCTTCTTATACAGAAACCATTTTTACAAAATCATAGCCTGAGATTCTAAACTCGGCAATGCAAACGGCATGAGTCTGTTGCACCCTGCCTACGAGGCGACAGCCAGTGCCCCAAGGCTCCCTGTTTCCCTGGTTGAGTCACAGAGCTCCTCCCCAAATTCAACTGCAACCATAGGCTGGGAAAAAGCAAAGGGAACCCCCCATACCCGAGGGGGCCACTGAAACCTAACAGCTGCACAGCAGAATATGCAGCACACAGTAGGTGGTTAATAACTCTCTACTGAACAAACAAAAGGCAGAGAGAGGAAGGAATAAGCAAACAAACAATGAGAATTTCCACCCCCACCCCCTGGACTGAGGGTGGAAAGCAGCGCTTCTAATCCATAAATAAACTACCCCTCCTAGCATGGGCTGGCTGGAGTGCAGCTTCATAGGTCCCCCTGGAGTGTCATCTGAGTTTTCTGCAAAGACCTGCAAGTCCGGAGCTGTGTCTGTGGCAGTATCTATACACACACACAACACGGGAGGCACACTTCCAGAATCAGAGGGGGCACGTTTGTAATAGGGTTTCCACGAGAAAATATACCCAGGTTCCAAATAACTCATTTACTGAGGAATCTTTCAAATGAACTGGACACTACCTTGAGAGAACAGCTTTGAAACGTGGACCCTGAGGTTCACCTGCTTCTGAGGTAATCATGATCCCCCACCCATCATGATTCCAAGATGGTTCAAGGGTAGGGGTGAGGGGAAATCAACAGAATAGTGTGTTCTTTTTTTTTTTTTTTTTTTGGAGTTGGAGTCTCACTCCTTTGCCTGGAGTGCAGTGGCACGCACGCTCACGGCCACCCCAGTGTCGACTTGCTGGGCTCGGGCAATCCTTCTGCCTCAGCCTTCCAAGTACCTGGAACTACAGGTGCGTAATACCACGCCTGGCTAATTTTTTGATTTATTGTAGAGATGAGGTCTCGCCAAGTTGCCCAGGCGGATCTCGAACTGGCAGGCTCAAGCAATTCACTTGCCTCGGCCTCCCAAAGTGCTGGGATTACAGGCTGAGCTACCGGGCCCAATTGGAATAGCCTGTTCTTAAGAATGCCTCACTTGCCAGCTGTAATGACTCATGCCTGTATTCCAACACTTTAGGAGACTGAGGCAGGAGGGTCTCTTGAACTCAGGAGTTCGAGACCAGCCTGGGCAACACAGCGAGACCTCGTCTCTACAAAAAAATCAAAAAATTATCTAGGCACGTGCCTGTAGTTCTCGCTACTTGGGAGGCTGAGGCAGAAGGATCACCTGAATCCAGGAGGTAGAGGCTGTGGTGAGCCATGATCAGACCACTGCACTCCAGCCTGGGTGACAGAGTGAGACCCCACTCCAAAGGGAAAAAAAAGAATGCCTCACTGATCCCCAGGGCAGAAAGCATCCTCCAGACCCATCCCCACAGGTGACCGTGCTCGCGATCCAAACCAGGTGAGTGCCCATCTCCAGTCGCCATCCTAGGGAGACAACACGAGATGCCAAAAGATGGGAGGAACACAAAATGCAGGGTCACCAGAAGCAGAAGGTTCCCTGCACCACTGGTGCCATGTGTCTCCAAGTCCTGCACAAACACATCGAGAATGCCACAGATGCACTGCTTTCTGTTGGACCCTATCTGCCCGCATGTTCACCAGAGCACCCCTTGAGGTGTCACCACCATAAGCCCAAACCACTCCAAGGAGATTCATGAAACATACCCGTCGGCCCCTCCCCAACTTTACAGATTCTCCAGGGAGAAGCAGGGATCAGGGATCAAGACGGCATACATATTTAGTGAGAGGGCCAGGGACAGCCCCCACATTTTTACCCTTGACTCAGAAAATTTCTGCTCCCCATTTCCTCGTGACCAGAGAAGGCAAGAGGCTCGTGACCAGAGAAGGCAAGAGGGCCGCAGGAGGGAACTGGCTTTGGAGGACAGTTGGCCTGGTTTGACTCTCTATGTGGGCACTTCCTAGCTGGGCAACTTTGGGATAGAGACTTAACCTCTCCGAATCTTTTTTTTCACATATGTAAAATGCGTACAATTATGCTATTTCATAGGGTAGTTTACTTTTATTTTTGCATTTTTGAGACAGGGTCTCGCTCTGTTGCTCAGGCTAGAGTGCAGTGGAGCGATCATGGTTCACCGAAGCCTCCACTTCCTGGGCTCAGGTGATCCTTCTGCCTCAGCCTCACAAGCAGCTGGGACTGTAGGTGTGTGCCACCATCCCTGGCTAATGTTCTTTTATTTTTCATAGAGACGAGGTCTCACTATATTGTCCAGGTTAGTCTCAAACTCCTAAGCTCAAGTGATCCTCCTGCCTCAGCCTCCCAAAGTGCTGGGATTATAGGCATGAGCCACTGTGCCAGGCCCACAGGGTAGTTTAAAGTTTAAATAAAATGCTTAAAAAGTGCTGGTACTTTTAAAGTACCACTCGGCTGGGTTCGGTGGCTCAGTCTGTAATCCCGCGCTTTTGGAGGCTGAGGTGAGTGAATTGCCTGAGTTCATGGGTTCAAGACCCGCCTGGGCAACTTGGTGAGACCTTATCTCTACAATAAATCAAAAAAATTAGCTGGGTATGGTAGCGTGCACCTGTAATTCCAGCTACTTGGAAGGCTAAGGCGGAAGGATCGCTGGAACCCAGCAGGTCGAGGCTGCGGTGGCTGGCAGCGTGCCACTGCACTCCAGTCTAGGAGACAGAGTGAGACTCCAACTCAAAAAAAATAAAAAATAAAGTACCACTCAACAAAGTACACTCAATAAGAATAGCTACCAGTGCTGTTTTATGGCTGTTACTACCTATAACTCTCCAAGCTTTGGATATAATACACTGAAGAAAACTTCTTTACCTGCTAGGGATTTTATGTTCCATATCTGAGTAAGATCTGCTGCAATGTTCTGATAAATAATGCATCCTCTTTGTACAATTAACACAAAATTTCATTACAAACATTTGTACCTTAGGAATATATATACATATATATATACTATATATATATACACATATGTATATGTATATATATATATATATATATTTCAAGAGATGAGGTCTTGCTATGTTGCCCAGGCTGGACTTCAACTCCTGAGCTTTAAGTGATCCTCCCACATTGGCCTCCCAAGTAGTTGAACCACAGGAGACCAGAGAGGTCATATTTAGGGCAAACCATCCCCTGCATGCAAGATACTACTGGACGCAGAAGAAACCCGAGTCAGAGTCTGCAAGGTGTTGCTCACTTCTTGAGGGAGACTGTCTTAAAGGTAAGAATGGCTCAGAAGGGAAGGGCTGTTGGATCCCTGTAACATGCACACTGACCCTCCCAGAACCAAAGAAACAGAGGCCAGCTCAAGGTGGGTGCCGGAGTTGACACGGAGCTCTGTATATGGAATTTTTCTGCTGGGAGGAAGGTCTGCTGTTGGTCACTTCCCTCCTGGAGAAAAACACAATACGAGGAAGCACCAAGCACTGTGGGAATGTTCCAAGTGGGCGTTCCAGCTCAGTCCAGAACACAAACACAGGGGATGACCAGCCTGGAGGGCAGGCCCCACAGAGCATGGAGTCCTGGGAGCCGCTTTCTGGGTCCTCTAGAATCTGCTTTGAAGTGACTTCCCTGCCCAGCCCTGGAGGAAATCAGAGAAGGTAGAGGGGCATCAGGCATAACGAGTCACTGGAAACACAAGCTCAGAAGTCCCTTATGACACACCTGCACACTTGCAGGCTAGTCTCAGAGATTTGTTTTTTTTTTTTTTTGAGTTGAAGTCTCACTCTGTCGCCCAGATTGGAGTGCAATGGCCGCTCCCGGCCACCACAGCCTCGACTTGCTGGGCTCCGACGATCCTTCCGCCTCAGCCTTCTGAGGAGCTGGAATCACAGGCATGCGCCACCACACCCGGCTGATTTTTTTATTTATTGTAGAGATGAGGTCTCGCTGCCCAGGCGGGTCTTGAACCCGCAGGCTCAGGCAATCCACTCATCTCAGCCTCCCAAAGGCATGGGATTACAGGCTGAGCCACCGAGCCCGGCTGAGATTTTTTTTTTTTTTAGTTAGAGTCTCACTCTGTCACCCAGGCTGCAGTGCCGTGGCACACTCACAGCCACCCCAGCCTCGACCTGCTGGGCTCCAATGATCCTTCTGCCTCAGCCTTCCAAGTAGCTGGAACTACAGGCGTGAGTTACCACACCCAACTAATTTTTTTTGATTTATTGTAGAGATGAGGTCTTGCCAAAGTGCCTGGGCTAGACTTGAACCCACGGGCTCGGGCAATCCACTCGCCTCGGCCCCCCAAAGTGCTGGGATTACAGGCTGAGCCACCAAGCCCAGCCTGTGTCAGAGATTTATTCAATAAGTACCAGCATGGAATTTAGGGAGGGTTAGATAATTGGCAGAAGGCACCACGCAGTCAGGGCCATGATCTGTGCTGAGAGAAGCTGAGGGTGTCAGGCATGTCCAGCAGGGTGACCAATCTAACCTGGGAGGTCAGGGAAGGGTAAAACCTGACGGATAAGCAGGACTGGACCAAGCAAAGGGGTAGAAGGCATTACGGGCAGAATGGCAGAGTGTGCCCTGGGTGGCTGGAGGTACACGTACGAGGAAGGGTGGGTCAGACAGGATGTCTCACAGGCCCAGGGCTTTGTCCCATGGGCTTTGGGGTTCCCAAGGCATGGGCAAACCATGTGTGTTTGTTTTCCTGGGAAAAGAGACCCATGGCTTTCACCAAAGTCCTGAAGAGCTCCAAAAGAACCACCGAGTTAGTCTAGTTCATTACAACAAAAATGGGAAACTGAGATTTCATATACTGACTTTAGAATGGGAGAAAGCCCACACGTCAATTTTATCAATTCCATCTTGAACTGAGAAAGACACTGTAACAAAAGGGAACAAAAAGAGCCCGTTTCTCCCCTGCCACTGACTGCACAGCATTTGGAGGACTTGGGGGTGTCTTCACATGTGGAGAGTGTTTCTGAAGCCCTGATGCTCCTTGACACCTGAGGAGGGTCTTAAGTGACCGTGCTGGCAGCCGAGGCCTTTGGAGTTCAGCCCCCCAGGTGGCTGTCCCCCTTTTATCTCCCACTGCCCCACACAAATACCAGACACCAGGCACACGCCTGCACCAGCCTGAGCTTGGCTCCCCGCCCTCCTCTTCCGCTCAAGTGACACCCAACAGCCACATCTGGCTGACTCTCATAGGCAACCGGACCACAGGCTCTGCATCCCTTGGCCCGCAACTGTCAGGAGAGGCAATGTCCACGCTGAGGGAGACTCAGGGCCCTCTTCCAACAAACTGAACCCAGCCTCCAGGCTCCAATGCCCCCTGCCCTTCACAACGCATCACCTCCAGACAGTCTTCAAACTTGATCAAGCAACCTGCCACCCCGGCCCTCCGTGCCAAGCAGCATGGAATGGACCCAGCGTGGCGTGCCCCCTGGCTAAGCTCCCCAAGTCCGAGAGAGGCACGCCCCTCTGCATTAAGCAGTCTGAGGGTACATCCAGTAGGTGCTCACTATGAGCTTAACTCCCTGCCAGGCACCGTTCTAGGCTCTCCCAATGAGGGAGAAGATCATTTTTAAAAAGCAAAGAAGCCCTATGTCAAAAAAATAATAAAAATTAAAAAGCAGGCATGAGGGAAAGAAGTAATGGGTGCACTAACTTCTACTGCAGAGCCGGCAGGGAGGGAAGGCCTCCCGAGGCAACATCTGAAGAGACCCGCGGAGTTCAGAAGCGTACAGAGAGAAGTGAAGCACGTGTTTCCCAAGAATGCATCATCTAGTACTTCCCGTGTGTGAACTCACAGTCACCCTCCCACTGGACCCGTTTTATCAAGGAGAAACCTATTTTTAAAAGGAGGCAGGTGGCCAGGTGCGATGGCTCACACCTGAAATCCTAGCACTTTGGGAGGCTGAGGTGAGAGGACTACTTGAACCCAGAAGTTTGAAACCAGGCTAGGTAACATAGCAAGACCTCCATCAATCAATCAATCAATCAATACAATAAAATTAGCTGGGCGTGGTACTGTGCACCTGTAGTGCTCAGATGACGGCTTCTTTGCATAGGGCACTAACTCTTTATGCTACCAGGGAGGCTAAGGCAGGAGGACTGCTCGAGTCCAGGAGGTCAAGGTTATGGTGAGCCGTGGTACTGATACTGCGCTCCACCCTGGGCAACAGAGTGAGACCCCAACTCAAAAAATAAATAAATACATAAAATAAAAAGAGGCAGGGCCGGGCACGGTGGCTCAAGTCTGTAATTCCAGCACTTTGGGGGGCTGAGGTGAGAGGACTGCCTGAGTCCGTGGGTTCAAGATCAGCCTGGGCAACATAGTAAGATCTCGTCTCCAAAATAAATCCAAAAACTAGCCTGGCGTGGTAGCGTGCACCTTGTAGTTGCAGCTACTTGGAAGGGTGAGGTGGAAGGACCACCAGAGCCTAACAGGTTTACGCCTGGATGGCTGTGAGTGTGCCACTGCACTCCAGCCTGGGTGACAAAGTGAGACTCTGACTCAAAAAAAAAAAAGAGGCAGGTGAGCGACTTTCCCAAGGTCACATGATCAGCAAATGGAGCCGGTGTGTTTGAACCCAGACCTTTGTAGTACCCAAGGACTCAATGTTCCAGGTGACAGAACAGTAAGGCACAAAGGCTCCAAGGCAAAAGAGCATCTCAAGGAAAAGCACGGATGCTGGCGTGCTGGGTCACAGCTACAGGGAGAGAGTGGGTGGGGACTAAGCCAGGGCCACAGCGAGGACCGTGGGCTTATTCATACAGTGCTGTAAGCCACAAGATGATTCTGAGCAGGACCAATTTGGTCTAATGTAAACTCTGGCTGCTGGATGAAGAACAGACAGTTGTAAGTCAGGAGTAGACACCAAGAAGCCAGGTAGAGGGGTGCCGCAGCTGTCCAGGGAGGCACAGCAGGGATCAGTAGAGACAGGGTGGCAGTGATTAGAGTCAGGGTTTATGTGACGTAAATCTGCGAGGACTTACAGATGGACTGGGTGTGGATTGCGAGACAGTTGTCAAGAACAACACTGAGACATCTGAGTCTGAACAACTGGGTCAAAAATGGCATTGCTGGGTAGATGCAGTGGCCAGGAGTTCAAGACCAGCCTGGGCAACTTGGCGAGACCTCATCTCTACAATAAATCCAAAAATTAGCCAGGTGTGGTAATGTGCGCTTGTAGTACCAGCTACTAGGGAGGCTGAGGTGGAGGGATTACCTGAGCCCAGGAGGTCAAGGCTATGGCAAGTCATGATCATGCCACTGCACTACAGCCTGGGCAACACAGTGAGACCCCAACTCAAAAAAAAAAAAAAAAAAAAAAGAAGGCATTCTTTACTATGATGGGGAATCAGGAAGAGTCATCAGACAGAGACGGAGGGAAGAGGCGGAGCAGGGAGCTCTTGTTCGGGCAGAAGCAGTCCTAAAAGGGGAAGAGGGAATGCCTTTGAGAGTGACCAGTGTTCAGCTGGCAAGGTGCCATGGGACCGAACTCCTAAGGAGGGGGCAGAGGACTCAGCCCTAGGACATTCCAAAATGAAGAGCTCAGGAAAGGGTCCCAAAATGAGGGCTGAGATGAAGGCTTCCTCTTGTAGGGCATTTACACTTTACGCTTTAAGCATAATTCAAATTTTAAAGGCCTGTTTGTGGTTCTTTTTTTCTGAGATAGGCTTTCCCTGTGGTCCAGGCTAGAATGCAGTGGTGTGATCATAGCTCACTGCAGCCTCGAACTCCTGGGCTCAAGTGATCCTCCTGCCTCACTCAGCCTCCTGAGTAGCTGGGACTACAAGTGCACACCACCACACCCTAGACATCTTTTATTTTTTATAGAGCTATTTTTTGTTGCCCATACTGGTCCAGAACTCCTGGACTCAAGCGATCCTTCCACCTCAGCCTCCAGAGTAGCTGGGACTGCAGGCACATGCCATGATGCCCAGCAAAATTTTTTTTTTTAAGAGATGAGGTCTCACCAAGTTGCCCAGGCTGGTCTCGAACCTCTGGACTCAGGAAATCCTCTCATCTCTGCTTCTTAAAGTTTACAGGCATAAGCCACCATGTCTGGCTCAATGCCCAGCAAATTTGAGAGTTTTACTTCAAGTTCTGGATGCTTAGTTATTCAATGTCTTACTTATCATGATGACTAATACATCATCCAAATTAATCAGCTAATATCCCAAGGCACAATATACATTAAGTGTGAGCCTCATCAAAGAGTTTTCTCTATAACTGCTAATATTCTGGCTACCTCTTCTCAGAGATAATTAGATTACTGTTGCTTTCTTCCCTAATAATACTGCTGACAAAAAGCATGTCAGAAAACAGGAGAAGGAAGTGTCAACATTTTTCTGGTTCATTCGTGCTCATTAGAATCATCTTCAGCCTGTGGCGTCTCTGTAAATATCTTTAAGCTGCTTTTCCGTTTTAAGGGTTTGCTTCAGTATCGGGCAGAGGCTTCAGCCTAGCTCTCCCACATGCCTGCTAGGCAAGTTACACAAACCCTTCAGTACCTCAGTTTTCTCATCTGTAAAATGGGACCACTGTCACCCCCTTACAGTGCTGCTGGAAGGATTAAATGTACATAACACAGCTCCTGAACAGAACTTGTTTGTTATATTATCATCATTATCCTTTTTTTTTATTGTCACACGGGTAATATGCCAATGTTATAACAAGGTTTGAGGGTGGTGCATCTCACACATGCTCATGAAAACCAAGTCATTAGCTGATGAACTACAAAAGGATCCTGATCATTGTCCTTATTCTAAGGGCAGCCTTTTATTTTATTTTTTTAAAGTCTGTTGTGGAGGCTGGTGTGCAGTGACATGCTCACGACCACCGCAGTCTCGACCTGCTGGAGCTCCAGCGATCCTTCCACCTCAGTCTTTCTGGAACTACAGGCACGCACCACCATGCCCAGCTAATTTTTGATTTGTTGTAGAGATGAGGTCTCGTCAAGTTGCCTGGGCTGGTCTTGAACCTGCAGGCTCAGGCAATCCGCTCGCCTCAGCCTCCCAAAGTGCTAGGATTAGAGGTGTGAGCCACCACGCCTGGCAGTTTTTTATTTTTAGGTCAAAGCTCTAGACCCGTTTCCATTCTGCTCCATATTTTCTTTTTTTTTTTTTTTTTTTTTTTTTTTTGAGTTGAGTCTCACTCTGTCCCCCAGGCTGGAGTGCAGTGGCACGCTCACAGCCACCATCACCTCTACCTGCTGGGCTCAGGTAATCCTTCCAACTCAGCCTTCCAAGTATCCTCTCCATATTTTCAGCAGTGGTTCCAAAGTGTACTCCCACAGCAGCAGCAGCAGCAGTATCACCTGGGAACTTGTTAGAAATGCCAACCCTGGCTGGGAGGCGGGAGGATGGCTCGGGGCCAGGAGTTTGAGACTAGCCTGGGCAACATAGTAAGATTCTGGCTCTAGCCTGTAATCCCACGCCTTTGGGAGGCTGAGGTGAGTGGATTGCCTGAGCCCGCGGGTTCGAGACCCGCCTGGGCAGCGAGACCTCATCTCTACAATAAATCAAAAAATCAGCCAGGCGTGGTAGCACATGCCTGTAATTCCGGCTACTCGGAAGGCTGAGGAA
>NW_007246916.1:230098-234392 GCF_000164805.1 Carlito syrichta
CCAGAGCCCAGCAGGCGAGACTGCGGTGGCCGGGAGCGGCCACTGCACTCCAGTCTGGGCTACAGAGTGAGACTCCAACTCAAAACAAAAGATTCTGGCTCTACAGAAAATGAAAAAATTAGCTGGGTATGGTGGTGTATGCCTGTAGTCCTTAGCTGCTCGGGACGCTGGGGTGAGAGAATTGCTTGAGCCCAAAAGTTTGAGGTTGCAGTAAGCTTTGATTGTACCACTGTACTCCAGCCTGGGTAACAGAGCAAGATGCTATCTCTAAAGAAAAAAGGCCAGGCGCCTGTAATCCCAGCACTTTGGGAAGTCGAGGTGAGGGGATTGCCTGAGCCCACGGGTTCAAGAACAGCCTAGGCAACTTGGCGAGACCTCAAATCTATAATAAATCAAAAAATTAGCCTGGCGTGGTAACACACACCTGTAGTTCTGGCTACCTGAAGGGCTGAGGCGGAAGGATCTCCTGAGTCCAGCAGGTCGACACTTGGGTGCGCCACTGCACTCTAGCTGGGGCAATGGAGTGAGACTCCAACTCAAAACCCCAAAAAACAAAAACAAAATGCCAATTATCAGCCCAACCACAGACCTATTGAATCAGAAACTGGGGGCTGGAGCCCAGCAAACTCCAGGTGCTAAAGTTGAGAGCCACTGAGCAAGCAAGTAGTATTCTGGGATACCTAATATGTCCCCAGGACTGGGATCACCTGGCCCCAGATGACTCTGCCAGCAATATCTGCTAACATAACAGGCTGCAAGTTATCAATCTGTCATAAACACAAAGCTATTTGCCAGTCTTTGCTTTCTTTAAACCTCAAATATATAATGTACATAAAAATGAAACTTCTCACAAAACTCTTTGCTGGGTGCGGTGACTCACACTTGTAATCCCAGTACTTTGGGAGGTGGAGGCGAGAGAATTGCCTGAGCCCACAGGTTTGAGACCAGTCTGGGCAACATGGCAAGACCTTGACTCTACAATGAGTCAAAAATTAGCCGGGAGTACATACCGGTAGTTCTAGCTTCTTGGAAGGCTGAGCAGGAAAGATCGCCTGAGCCCAGCAGGTTGATGCTGCATGTCCCTGCCCTTCAGCCTGGGTAACAGAGTGAGACTCCGACTCTACACAAAACAAAACAAAACAAAAAACTCCTATCTTTTCGGCTGTGATTGGTGGCTCAAACTATAAACCAGCACTTTGGGAGGCGAGGCGAGTAGATTGCCTGGGCCCGCGGGTTCGAGACCAGCCCAGGCAATTTGGTGAGACCTTGTCTCTACAATAAATCAAAAAAGTAGGCCAGGCTCGGTGGCTCAGACTGTAATCCCAGCACTTTGGGAGGCCAAGGCGAGTGGATTGCCTGACCCTGAGGGTTCAAGACCTACCCAGGCAACTTGGAGAGACCTCGGCTCTACAATAAATCAAAAAAATTAGCCAGGCGTGGTGGCGCACGCCTGTAGTTTCAGCCACTTGGAAGGCTGAGGTGGAAGAATTGCCGGAGCCCAACAAGTCAAGGCTGTGGTGGCCGGGAGCGTGCCACTGCACTCCAGTCTGGGCAGCAGAGTGAGACTCCACCTAAATAATTAAATAAATAAAGTAGCCAGGCGTGGTAGCGTGCCCCTGTAGTTCTGGCTACTTGGAAGACTGAGGCGGAAGGATTGCCGGAGCCCAGCAGGTCGATGCTGAAGTGGCCGTGAGCATGCCACTGTACTCCAGCCTGGGCAACGGAGTGAGGCTCCAACTCAAAAAATAAATAAACAAACTCCTATCTTTAGTACAGCATCAGAAAAAAAAACAAAACAAAAAAACAAAACTCTGCCCAGCCTAACCCAGACTAGTATCCCCATGTAATTTTTTCCAACTTTCTCCGAAAAACTTAAATTGATAGAAATACAAATATCTTTTCCATTCTCTCCAATAGGAATTTAAGAATTTTAAAATCTAATTTGCCTAAGAAAAACATGCTCTGGCTGTTGTATGTATGTGTTTATTGCTTCTTAAACCAAACTGTTACAGATTTGGGTGCTTCTGTGAGTTACGTGATTATAACATGAGAAGCAGTAGATTCCCGCGGAGAATGGAACCACAGCCAAATCCCACTGACCGTCTTGGGGGCTCTCTGGGCTCAATTCTGTGCTGGAACAGTGCCTATTTCTGAAGTGGTTCTCTCACTGCAAACCCAGACCCTCTCCAATGTGAATCTGTGCAATGCGGTAGATATCAATGATCACTCCCTCAGTGTCTTCCCACCCAATCCAGGATGCTCTGGGGAGGGGCAGGAAGGTGCTATCACTAATGCCACAACAGCAGGCATACACCAAGAAGTGTGATTATCACCCCATCTGTCAGGCTCTATGTGAGTTCAGCGATTCATCCTCAGAGTCATTTTCCTCTGCTGTTCAGACATCTAACGAGAAGCTAGGGTAGAGGTACATTCATAAGCAAAAATGCAGATTCCAACTCTTCAAACAAAGGCTAAGTCTCACTTGGAGGGGAGCGCTTGGCCCTGTCACAGTGGGCTCATGAGAGCAGGGGTCCTGACTTCTTTCTCAGTGTCCCAAGCATCTACTGCCATGGACCGTGCATAACAGGCACTCAAGAAATCAGCTGAAAGTCAGGCCAGTGTTTCATGCTGTATCTCCTTGATTCCAAGATGCATAAGTGGATTCAACCAGACCAGGATTAAAAGTATTGGGGAAAAAATGGATGGTTGTCATCAGCACTGACATGCATACAAACTGGTCATTATTTCCTAAATAAAACAGTATAACAACTACTGACATAGCAATTATGTTGTACTAGGTATTATAAGTAATCTAGAAATGATTTCAAGTATACAGGAGGATGTGCGCAGGTTATATGCAAATACTGCATATCCAGGGGACAAATGTACTTTTTTCACAGCTTCACTTTTGAAACCAGAAGGGGTATGTGTGTGTTGTGTTTTGAGTCAGGGTCTTACTCATCACCTAGGCTGGAGTGCAGTGGCACTCATGGCTACCACAGCTCCCACATCCTGGGCTCAAGCAATCCTCCTACCTTAGCCTACTGAGTACTTAGGACTATAGGTGCATCCTACCACGCCCGGCTAACTTTTTAATTTTTTGTAGAGATGGGGTCTCACTATGTTGCCCAGGCTGATCTGGAACTCCTGGGCCCAATCAGCCCTTCCACCTTGGCCTCCCAAAGTGCTGGGATTACAGGTATGAGGGTCCCTGTCCAGTCAAGGCAAGGTTTTGTTTTTGGTTTCTTTTGTAGTTTTTTTTTTGTTTTGTTTTGTTTTTAATTATACAGATGTGGGGTACAATTCAGGGTTAGGTATGTAAATGTTGATTATGTAGGTACCCTTGTTGATGAGGTATGCCCCTCCCTCCCCTAGCAGTTTCCCTCAACTGCCAATCCCACCAGTTCCCCCGACAGTTTCCCACTACTGCCAATCGCTTTCTTATAGTATTATAATTGGTCAAGGTTCGCTTATGAATGAGAATATACAGTACTCCGTTCTTTGTTTCTGTGATAGATCACTGAGTGTGATCGACTCTAAATTCATCCAAATTGCTGCGAAGTCTATATATTTGCCCTTCTTTATGGCTGCATAATATTCCATTGTGTATATGTACCACATTTTTTTAATCCAGTCCTGCTTTGGTGGACAACATGGTTGGTTCCATGTTTTTGCTATTGTGAATAGAGCTGTAACAAACATAAGTGTGCAGGTATCTTTTTTGTAGAATGATTTGAGTTCCTTCGGGTATATTCCCAATAGGGGAACTGCTGGGTCATTTGGAAAGGCCAATTTCTAGTTCTTTCAGAAACCTCCACACTGTCTTCCAAAGAGGTTTCACCAGTTTGCATCCCCGCCAGCAGTGCAGAAGCGTTCCTTTTTCTCAGTCAGATCCTCGCCAGCATCTATTGTTGTTTGTCATATTAATGATGGCCATTCTTACTGGGGTTAGGTGGTATCTCAATGTGGTTTTGATTTGCATTTCTCTGAAGATGAGTGACGCTGAACACTTTTTCATGTGTCTGTTGGCTGCCTGTATATCTTCTTTTGAGAAGTGTCTATTCATGTCTTTTGCCCACTTTTTAATAGGGTTGCTTGTTTTTTCCTTTCGGCGTGTTTGAGTTCCTTGTAGATGCTAGATGTTAGGCCTTTGTCAGATATACAGTTGGCAAATATTTTTTATCATTCTGTGGGCTGTCTCCCTGCTTTCTCGATGGTTTCTTTTGCTTTTCAGAAGCTTGTCAGTTTGATGAGGTCCCACTTGTCTATCTTCATTTTTTTTTTTTTTTTTTTT
>NW_007246916.1:234865-255274 GCF_000164805.1 Carlito syrichta
GACAGAGTGAGACTCCAACTCAAAAAAAAAAAAAAAAAAGAGTGTAAAGAGTGTTTTATAATCCACCCCATGAATGTATGTTCTCCTTTGTTTCCTGAGAAACATTAAATCAATAATGCATCTCACATGTGTTGGTGTCTTAGTATCATAAAAACACAGTAACTGGTTACCACCCAGACTCACACAGAGATGTGTTAATGATACTTGTGGGACCAGAGACCCTATCACGGCCATCTCCAGGTGGCACACCCACACAGAGGCACCATTCGCTCCAACAAGGCCTGCTGGGCTAGAACATTCTCAGAGAGAGCCTTGATCTCGCTTCTGCCCAGATCATCCTCTCTCTTCCCCACCCCCAAGCCAGTGATACCTTCTCAAGAATGTGGTGATAGCCTGGAAACCTGCCAACAGCACTGGAGTAAATGCCACCTGTGTTGTCAACTCGGAAAGTGCCGCCGATGGTATCCAGGCAGGCCTCAGACGGAAGCACTGGGGAGCTTGAGAGACTGCCTTCACAGCTGACCTGCACTAAGCACTGACTACGTGCCAGGCTACATCACCACCAGGGGCTGGAGCTCAACCAGACGTCCAGGCCCCCAGGGACTTCCGTCGGCCACTCTTGGCACTGAAGGAAGCAGAAAGTTTGCCAGAGGGCAGCACTGGGCAATCCTTGTGTGAGGGTCCCTGCAGGAGCCCAGCATGGCTGGAAAGCTCGGGCCCAGCCGAGGAGACCCCCCAACAGAAGCGCAGGACCTGGCCCGGAAAGACCAGCTTCCTGGCCCCAGGAGCTGAATCTCTTACCACCCGCTCAGGCCCCTCAGCGACCATGCGCAATTCCAGAAGTCACTGCATCCAGGGAGGCCTCCGTACGATGGCCTCTAGGGCCCTTGGGGTTCATCTAGAGGTCCTCCTGGGCAGATGTACTGTGTCAACCAGGTCATGTTCGGCACAAGCACTGCTGTCTAGTAATACAGTTGTTAGTGCTCTTTCTAAAAAATGTTTTAATATGATTTACTAAATTAAGATACGGAAGATGAGCTGGGTTCGCTGGCTCAGCCTGTAATCCCAGCGCTTTGGGAGGCTGAGGTAGTGGATTGCCTGAGCCCGCGGGTTCGAGACCCGCCTGGGCAACTTGGCAAGACCGCATCTCTACAATAAATCAAAAATTAGCCGGGTGTGGTAGCGTGCGCCTACTTGGAAGGCTGAGGCGGAAGGATCTCTGGAGCCCAGCAGGTCAAGGCTGCAGTGGCCGGGAGCAGTCACTGCATTCCAGTCTGGGAGACAGAGTGAGACTCCAACTCAAAAAAAAAAAAAGATACTGAAGATGAAATATTACGTAAATAAATATTTTTAAAGATTTGGTATCTACAGCAAATTTTTTAAATTGTGGTAAAGTATACATAATATAAAATTTGCCACTTTGGCCTTTTTTTTTTTTCTTGTAGAGGCGCAGTCTCATGGTGTTGCCTAGGCTGGTCTCAAACTCCTAGGCTCAACCAGTCCTCCTGCCTCAGCCTCCCAAAGTGCTGGGATTATAGGTGTGAACCACCACAGCTGGCACCTCAGCCATTTTAAAGTATACCATTCTGTGGTCGTAAGTGGCATTCATAATGTGTTGCCATCACCACCATACATCTCTAGAAATTTTTTTACCTTGCTCAACTGAAACTCTGCACCTATTAGATAATCACTCCTAGTCCTTCACCCACCCAGCCCCGGCAACCACCATTCTCCTTCTGTATGATTTTGACTATTTTAGGAACCTCATATCAGGAAAATCATACCGTATGTCTTTTTGTGACTGGCTTATGGCACTGAGCACAATGTCCTCAAGGTTCACCCATGTTGTAACATATATCAAAATGTCCTTTCTTTTTATTTTATTTTATTTTTTGTAGAGACAGAGTCTCACTCTGTTGTCCAGGCTGGTCTTGAACTCCTGGTCTCAAGCAATCCTTTGTTTCTGTCTCGGCCTCCTAAAGTGCTGGGATTACAGGCAGGAGTCATCACGCCTGGCTGCTGTCTTCCCGCTTTAAAGCTGAGTAATATACCACTGTATGGATAGACCACATTTTCTTGATCTGTTCACCTATTGATGGACACTTGGGTTGCTTCCATCTTTTGACTATTGTGAAGAACACTGCTATAAAGATGGGCGCAAAAATATCTCCTTGAACCCCTCCCTGTTTTCTGTTCTTTTGAGTATATACCCATAAGTGGAATTGCTGATTCAAGGGGCAAGACTATGTTTAATTTTTTGAGGAACTGCCATACTATTTTCCACAGCAGCTGAACGATTTCACATTCCCACCAACAGTACATGAAGATTCTGATTCCTCCACATCCTTGACAACACTTGTAATTTTCTGTAGGGTTTTTTGGTTTGTTTTTGGTTGCTGTTGTGGAAGGAGTCTGGATGTTTTCTTATATCTTATAAAAAGTAGTGGAAATGAGAAAATGGGATGGTTGATACTAGTGAAAAACACTGGTGCCCTAAAAGTAATGCAATTGAGATATGAGATACAGAACCACCCATTGGGTACCCTGCTCACTAGTAGGGGGCAAGAGGGCTTGTCAGAAGCCCAAACCTCACCTTCATGCAACACACTTAGGTAACAGATCCTTGCGTGTACTCCACAATTCTAAATTAATAATAAAAAAGAAAAACAGGAATACTACTGAGGGAAAGAGAAATCAGGGATGTGCCAAAAGGTACAGATCTTCATCTGTATCCTGAATGTGGTAGGGATGACACAAATCTACATCCTCACATCTAAGTAAGTACATCTTTACTCAGATGTTCACTGCACTTGACCCAGCAGGTTCTTCTGTGCTCTATGTTCAATTTCCATACAAGCTTTCAGGAAGAATGGAGATACACACACACACACACACACACACACACACACACACACACACACACAGTACCAAAAAAATTTATACACATTTTAAGGAAGGAAAAAACTGTATTAAAATTATAATACTCAATAAGATGAATACAAGTCATGTTTAACTTCTGTAATTACAAGAGGTGCTCAAAATGGTTACCATTAGCATCCAGACACTTCTGATTATGGCAAACATCTCTTAAAATGTGTGTGTATATATATTTTGGCACTCCTGGCGTGTGTGTGTGTGTGTGTGTGAATGAATAACATAGCAGACTGCAAATAGGGCTCATGAGAGAAAAAGTCCACTCCTCTTCTAAAATTCCAGGATTGTCGTCTTCAGCAGCCATGACCTGGCGAATCCAACAAAGGCTAGAGACAATTATAAAGAACTCAGAAAGAAAATCTATAAGCCAGGCATGGTACCTCACGCCTGTAAGCCCAGACTTTGGGAGGCAGACATGAGAGGACTGCCTGAGCCCAAGGGTTTGAGACCAGCCTGGGCAACTTGGTAAGACCTTGTTTCTACAATAAATCAAAAAATTAGTGGGGCGTGGTAGCACATGCCTGTGGTTTCAGCTACTTGAAAGGCTGAGGTACAAGGATCACCTGAGCCCAGCAGGTCAAGGCTACAGTGGCTGTGAGCATGCCACTGTATCCCAGCCTGTGTGACAGAGTGGGGATCTAACTGAAAAAACAAAAACAAAAAACACCTATAGCAAACTTGAAGGACGAAATGACTTCTGGCCAGTAATATTAAAACACATCACATGAAATTTCTAGGTCCCTTCTAAAGATCCTGTGATTCTGTTCTCCCTCAATGCAGAAATACAGACCATTTCTCGGAAGGGACACACAGACACTGTCATACCTTGTTTAAAACCAGCAGCCATGGCTGGGCGTGGTGGCTCAAGTCTGTAATTTCAGCACTTTGGGAGGCTGAGGTAGGAGGATTTCTTGGGCCCAGGAGTTTGAGACCAGCCTGGGCAGCATAACAAGACCACGTCACTACAAAAAAATTTAAAAATTAGCTGGGTGTGATGGCATGTGCCTGTAGGCTAAGGTGGAGAGATCACCTAACCCCAGGTAGTCGAGGCTACAGTGAGCTGTGATCTTGCCACTGCACTCCAGCCTGGGTGATAAAGCGAAACTCTAACTCAAAAAAAAAAAAAAAGCAGTCACAGTCTGTTAGTTTCACCTGCTTCCAGATTACCCACTTATTGTAACGGATATTACAAAGGATATAGATGAAGACATGCATGTGGGAAGGGGCATGCCACCCTCAGGAACATTCACGCACTGAGCTATCCAGAAGCTCTAGTTTCTGTGTTTTTGAAAATGGCCATCTTCATGGGTGTGAGGTGGTTTCTCCCTGTGGCAGGTAGGTATGAACATGTATGAGAAGGGACTCAAAACACACCCGAAATTATTTTTTAGGGGGCAGGCCCCTTGTAGCACAGGCTTCCCCAGCTAGGTGAGTGTTCTAGGAGTCCATCGGCGTCAGTGGACCAGTTAGCACTGTTGTGAGAGGCTGCATTTGGCTTCAGTGAAGTTTTTTAGAGATTCTTTCAACGTGTTTGCCCATTTCATGATGGGTAGATTTACACACACACTGGCCCACTCCGTGCTGAGTATTCAGCAGTTTTTGACCAAAATCGGCAGGACCCCTGTGCCCTACCCTCCCTATTTATCCAATCTCGCCTCAAGTGACTTTTGTTTCCCTGGATGAGAAAAGTCCTTAAAAGGAAACATGTTGCTGATGTGGAAGAGGTGAAAAAACAAAAAATGGGAGAAGCACTAAAAGGCATCAAATTGATGAGTTCAAAAACTGTTTTGAGCAGTGAAAAAAATCATCTCAATAGGTGAATTGCATCAAATGGAGGGTACTTTGAAGGTGATGGAAGTTTAAGCATGTAAGAATAAATACACAATTCTGTATAAATAAATTCTGGATTTTGGGGGATCCCCCACTATGTGTTTGCTTGTGAATGAGATGAGGTCTCGCTATGTTGTCCACGGTGGAGTGCAGTGGCTACTCAGGCGGGATCCCACTACTGATGATCAGCAGAGGAGTTCTGACCTGCTCTGCTCCCAACTTGGTCCACTTCAACTCTCCCTTGGGCAACTTGGGGGGTCCCCTGTGCCCAAGAGGTGACCATACTGACGCTGAACTCAGTGCAAACACCTGGTCGGCAAAGCACACTACAAACCAGAACTCCTGGGCTCAAGCGATCCTGCAGCCTCAGCCTACAGACATGTGCCATCGCATCCGGCTGTCGCTGTGATTTTGATTTGCATTTCCCCAATGATTAGTGATGTGGAGCACATTTTCATCTGTTTGTTAGCCATTTGTGTATCTACTTTGGAGAAATGCCTACTCGAGTCCTCTGCCCATTTTTAAAATTGTGTTGCTTGTTTTTGTGTTGGTCTTGTGCCATCTTTATCTATTTTTAGCAAACAGAGCTAGAGAGTTAACCAAGGTCAAATTCTGATGCAGATAAACAGTTGTTATGACCATACAATGGAATACTACTTGGCAATAAAAAGGCATGAGTCAGTTGTAAAAACAACTTGATAACTCTCAGAGGCAAGATGCAGAGTACAAGGGCCAGCCTTCACAAGAGATGCGCTCTATGGTACATTTATATATACATGCAACATACAAAAGGCAAACCTACAGGTACAGACGGAACACAGACCAGCACTGCCAGGGCAGAAGGATCTGACCACAAGGGGACAGCAAGCAGGTTTTTTTCCCCCAGGGTGGTGGAATTATTCTGTATCCTGAATGTGGTAGGGGTTACACAAATCTACAAGTGTTGAAACTCACAGAACTTTATACCCTCCAAAAAGCCAAGTTTACTGTGTGTGCATTTAAAAAAAAATCTTCCCCAAAAGGGGAAGGCTCCCCCTTTGATCCAGACAGATATTACAATAAGCAACTTATAAGCGCCATCCCCCCAGAATTCTTATACAACTTCAGGAATGAATAATTACTGTCACTTGAACTCAGAACTGAACTGACTAAACTAGGAGAAACCATTCTGACCATTTCAGAAACCAACGACTCTTTTCAATGTCAGGCACAGTGGCTCATCCCTGTAATCCCAGCACTTTGGGAGGTGAAGGCTGGAGGATTGCCTGAGGCCAGGGGTTCAAGACCAGCCTGGGCAACTTGGTGAGCCCTTGTCTCTACAATAAATAAAAACTTAGCCAGGCATGGTGGTATACACCTGTAGTTCCAACTACTTAGAAGGCGAAGGTGGAAAGATCACCTGAGCTCAGCAGGTTGAGGCTGGGTAGCTGTGAGTGTGCCACTGCACTCCAGCCTGGGAGACAGAGTAAGACTCCAACTCAAAAGAAAAAAAAAAAAATCTATCCAGTCTTTCCAAGATCCAGCGTGTTTGCAAATGATTATTTATCACAAAGGGGTAGGGATTTACAGTTGGTAGAAACACATTACTCATAAGGACTCTTTCCCCCCGGGGACCGAAGCTCCCATCAGCTCCTTGTTACACCTGGGGTCTTAGAAAGCTCAGGAACTCCCACTTCAGTACAAGACCCTCCCTCAATTTATGTGGGGGGGGGAAGACCCAGGGAGGGATCCTAGCTTGTCCCAGAGAACAAAGGGTGTCTGTGGCAGCGCCAGGTCTGTTGCCTCTCCATTGCCCGAAGGTGCCACACGCCTGAGCATTCCTGGTGATGGTGACTCACGTGCTTCCCATGATGACTTGGGCCCATGTGGTTTCCTCAGCAGTACATTTCTCCCAAACTGGGACCAGGGAGCTGTGGGCTCCCTGCTACACGGGCAGTTCCCAGCCTAAGGACCTGGACCTGCAGTCCAGGTCCCTAGCCCAATTCTTATCTTGACAAAGCCAAAAACTTCATTCTACAACTGTGCTTACTGAGGGTCATTAATAGAGAAAGCTCCCTGGGAACAGAAAAAACAAGGATAGGCCAGGCTGAAACGTGTACTTTTGATCTGCGCCTTTGGTTTTCTGATGAGCTCAGAGAATTAATATTTGTAAGGCACTCTTGACAAGCTCAGGCAGAGGCACAAATTAGAGTGGTTATGCTAATTGAGAGGTTCTGTAGTTCCCGGACCAAGTGATTACAGAAAGTGGAAAGAGTTGACTGGGCTTTGGTCTCTGCAAAGAGCGTTGTGCTCCAAGCTAGCTGCACGGACACATTTGCAAGGAGACGACTCACATCTATTTTCAAATCTCAGAAACTCCCAGGGGAACAGGAGTTAAGGAAGACTCTGTATAATACAATAGGATTTCTGAATTTATCTTAACTGTGAACGTTAATCAGGAGAGAAGAATCAAGGATACAAGATCACCTTGCCTGCAGTGCTCAACGCAATTTGTAAGTTACTTGTGCACAAAGACCTTGAATGGTTGAAGTAATTCAGCTGTCACAAAACAAAGTCACACATTGTGATTATTTCACGTTCACAGCTGAACAAAGATGATTTAATTAGTCCTGAGAGTCACCCCTGCAAGGAGAAACTAAGGTGATGTCTCTTGGGACGGGACAAAAATACGCTTGCTGGTGATCAGCCCTGCTGTGGCTCTGACATAAACCACAGACTGCAAACACAGGCTCACTCCTCATAGAGAGACTCAAGAAATAATAAAATCAGGACTCTCTTTCATCTGCTTGCATTAACTGGGGCCACACGTGTGGCTGAAATGAGATGCTATCTGCTCTTCCTATAAATGATCTCGTCAAGCCTGGACAACAGAGTGAGACAGGGTCTCTACAAATAAAAACAAAAACTTAGCCAGGCATAGTGGCCTGCACCTGTAGGCCAGATACGCGGGAGGCTGAGGCAGAAGGACCACCTGAGCCCAGGAGGTCGAGGCTGCGGTGAGCTGTAATTGTGTCACTGTACTCCAGCCTGGGCAACAGAGTGAGACCCTAAAAAAAAAAAAAAAAAAAAAAAGATCTTGTCAAAGGTTTATTACTTAATTATACAAATCTATTCCCTGGAAGTCAGTCTTTTCAAATGAGAGAGATGAGGGCAAGGGAGAGGGCAGGGTGGGGCGGGGACAAGGGCAGGAGCAAGGGCAAGGTTAAGAGCGATTACGCACATGCCAGCCTCAAAGGAAACACCTCAACAGCCAGAGCCCTCCCCTTCTGAGAGTGCTGCCATTTAAAAAGAAATGGTCACTGAGAGCAGACGGGGACCTCAGGCGGGGACAGAAGCACAGGTTTACTGAACACTTCATATGAGTCCAGGCTCCGATGAAGCACTGTTCCCGCATCATCTCATGTAACCCCCCTCAACACCATAAGGCAGGTAGGTACTGCTCAGATTTTCTCCATCTGACAGGCTTACACAAGGCGAAGTGACATGGCTAAGACCCCACAACCATCACGTGGAGGATGGGATCACAACCCTCAGCCACGGGACTCCCCTGAAGCACCTGCTCTCAGTTCCTGTTTTGTACTGACTCATTGCACAGACAGGAGACCAAGGGCTGCCGATGACTGACCCAGGGGCTGTGAGGCAGGTGTGCCCCAGCTCAGCCTTGTGCTGCCTCTAACTTGGATGAGTGTGTGAAAGCCAAGATCAAAGCTCCCTGCGCACAACTGCCTAGGGGCAGCGACACCTCTACCCCCTCAGTACCCCCTCAGCCCTGGCAAGTTGCCGATGCCCAGTGACATGCAGCCAGTGCTGGGTGGGTGGGTGGAGGGAATAATTGTACCTCATAAGAGCCACTTCCCACTGCTGGGTCATCTGTGAAAGGTTTCCCCAAAGCAGACTCTTGGGCAATGTTTTCAACAATTGTACTTTTCAAGCCACTTCTGTAACTGAGGCGGCAGAAGCTGCTTCACAAACCTGCAGGCACATGTGGTGCCACCTTAACAGTCCTGCAGAGGCTGGAAAGCCCCAGGGGAACCCCAGAGTAGTTCCAACCAAAGACCAAGTCAGTGCCTCCAAGTCAGCCCTAGACCTTCCCAAGAGGGGTAGGGAAATGAAACCCAAGTTCTCAGCAATATGCAACTGTGGGAAGTCACTTCCCCTCTCGCTGCCTCTCTCTCCTCAAATGTCAAATGGGTACCATACCTGCCATTTTTCTTCCTTTAAAAGAACAGACATAATTAAACCATACACATAACTGAAGGCAAAGCTCCTAGCACAGACCCCGGCACACAGGACGTACTCAGTAACATCAGCTGTACTCAGTACTCAGTAACATCGTCCTCATCCGGGAGAAGTGCTGTGCAACTCCAAGACCCTGACAGGAAACAAATAAGGCTGGGTGCGGTGGCTCACACCTGTAATTCCAACACCTTGGGAGGCCAAGGCGGGAGGATCACTTGCGCCTATGAGTTCAAGATCAACCTGGGCAACATAGTAAGATCTTGTCTCTTAAAAAATAAATAAATAAATAAATAAGGAATTTAAAGGCACAAACTAACAAAACCCAAAATGACAAGAAAATGAATGTTTATCCAAGTGTTCTGAAAGCCATAAAGAATTCTGTAAGTTTTATTCTGAAGATGAATAGTTAAATGCCAGGCCACATTTAGTACTATCGAAAACTATCAACAAAACAATCCTCAATATGCCCAGCCCCTCTCTTATACTACAGACTAGATGCACAAAGAATCAGCATTAGAAAGGGCTCTGGGAGTGTCTGTCTACCCCATCAAGTTACAACAGAGGCATCTGAGGCCCAGAGAGATAAAGCAAGCTGGTGCCATGGCTCACACCTGTAATCCCGGCACTTTGGGAGGTGATGCAGGAGGACTGCTTGAGTCCAGGAGATCAAAAGACCAGCCTGGGCAACATGATGGCACCTCATCTCTAACAAAAAAAAAAAAAAAATTAGCTGGGTGTGGTGGTACGCCTGTAGTCCCAGTCACTTGGGAGACTGAGTGGGAAGGATCACCCTAAGCCCAGGAAGTCGGGGCCACGATGAGCCATGATAGTGCCACTATGCTCTAGCCTGGGCAAAAGTGAGACTCCAATTCAAAAACAACAAAAAAGCCATCTGCCCAAGGTCACCCAGCCTGAGCAAGGTTCTTGAGCCGCTGTGAGCTGGAACAGGAAGGTCAGGAAGAGTCATCTTGTCAAGGAGACCTCCAGCACTGGCTGGGTCCTGCTCAAGCAGCAACCGCCTCAGCGGCAGATGGGTCCCTGGAGATGCAGAGGCTCATTTTCACCTGAGTGATACAGTCAAGAGAATAATGTCATCAGAATCAATGAAAATACAGTGAAGTGGGGACAGTCACATGGCTGAAGTCCTAAACTTTGCCCCAAATCAGTACGTGCCTATGTACCAATCTTAACCTTTCTAGATCTCAAAGAAAAGCTGTCATCTCTTCCTCTGCAGAATGAGAACAGCAGCAGTGCTTTTCTCCTATTGTGAGGGTCAGACGAGACCACAGTGTGAAATACGCACAACAGAGCCTGGTACTGGCACGTGGTAAGTGCCTGGTGAGTATCAGTTTCTGCTATTATTTTCACTCCTTACTGAAGGGGTGGGGGGAGGTTGAGAGCGGTCAGTTTCATGGTCCATGCACAATCATCCATCTATTTATTCCCAACCAATCACTCAAAGGAGGGTGAGCACATGTGATTATCCATAACCAGCAAGTCAATACGGCCACTGTGTCCAACCAGGGGTTTTGTGGGTTTGTTTGCTTGTTCGGGGTCAGGTAGGCAGCCATGAGGGGCTGTCACACTCCACTGGACATCAGCTGTCCTCTTTTCATTCCTTGTCCTTCCTTCTCCCAAATACTGCCAGCATCACACTGCTGCACCATTTTTAACTGCAGTGTAGGGAGGGGACGCACATCTGTCAGGTCCATACCAATGGCATGCATTTTAAAAAGCTACAGAGCAAATGTCTGGACTCCGACCCTCTGTCCTCAGCCCTGGGAAGCACTACACACCCTCCTGGGCTCCACAGCTCCATCTCTACACTTTAAAAGCACTGCAGGCCAGGAGCAGTGGCTCACGCCTGTAATCCCAGCCCTTTGGGAGGCTGAAGAGGGAGGCTCATTTGAGCCCAGGAGTTCGAGACCAGCCTGGGCAACACAGTAAGACCTCATCTCTACAAAAAATGTTTAAAAATCAGCCAGGCATGGTGGCACACACCTGCAGTCCCAACTACTCAGGAGGCTGAGGCAGATTGCCTGAGCCCAGGAAGTTGAGGTTGTGGTGAGCTGTGATTGTGCCACTGCACTCCCGTCTGGATGACACAGCAAGAGTCCAACTCAAAAAAAAAAAAAAGGAAAAGAAAAAAGTGCTGCAGTTTCCTGATGACAAAATTCATTTGCAACAAAGTAACCGTGTATTCCAACAAGGCAGTGAAAAGCAAAGAGAAAGATCACTGCTGAGGGACTCATGAGAGCAGAAGGGCTAAGCTGTCACGGGATAGTCACGGTGTCTTAGGAAGAAGCAGTCTAGACTGCAGGGCAGAACTCTGGTCCAGAGAACTGAACTGTCATTTGTCTTTCAAATCACAGGCTGGAAGCAAAAAGCGGGAGAAAGAGGAGTCATAAGCTCCAGATAGCAGATTTCAACTCCCCACAGCTCAGAGGAGGAGGAAGTGGCCAGGGAGACTGCCCAGGCCCCAACACACAAGAAAAGGACCGCCCGGAGAACGCCAACAGCCCATGCCCCAGGCCCGAGACAGCACGACCTGTGCAGTCACCCATGAACAGGCAGTACCAGTTCAGGGAGCCAGTCCTCACAACGTTCAGAGGTCAAATGAAAAAGGAACAAGTGAAGACGGGACTCCTGGCACAGTGCTCGTTACGGCACCAGGCTGACAGCGTGGGCACATGCCTGAGTTTGTCAACGTAAGGCAAAATTACAACCACACCAAGCAAAATGAGCATCGCCTAAGAGCACTCTGCCCCTGGGCATCCCGCAGACCCGGGCAGTCATTACAAATGAAAGCCCAAAGAAAGTGTGCTGGCAAAAGATGCAGCGCTAAGTGCGTGATGGCTCAGCCTCTCACCCTGCAACAGGGGCCTGGGAATCTGATCTTAGCCTCATCATCGATTCTCAGAGGATGACAAGAAAACACTGATCAAGGTTTACGGTGAACACAGAACCCTCCTGTTCAGAGTATCGGTCCTATTAATTCACCAAGAAACATCCTAATTGGCCACTGAAAACCAGAAGGAGCTACATCTAAAGATAATTTGAGACTTGAATGAAGCCTACATTCATGCTATGATAGCCTTAACTAAATTCATTCATCCTTTTAATGAATATTTTCTGAGTACCTACTGTGTGTGAGGTACAGTGACTGCAACCCAGTGGCGGGCTGGCACATGCCCTCAGGTAGCGAATAGTCAGTTTAAGACTTGACTTGTTGATTTTTAATGTACAGAGAGGAACCTGGGGCTTTGATTTCTGAAGGGTTAAACCAGGGGTCCCCATTTCCTGGCCACGGTCTGCGGTCTTTTAGGAACTGGGCATAGCAAGAGGTGAATAGCCGGTGGGTGAGCGAATGAAGCTTCATCTGTATTTACAGCCATTCCCCATCGCTCGCATTAAGCTTGCATTACCACCTGAGCTTGGCATCCTGTCAGATCAGCATTAGATTAACATAGGAACACCAGCCCTATTATGAACTGCACATGTGAGGGATTTAGGTTGTGTGCTCCTTATGAGAATCTGATGGATGATCATCTGAGGTGGAGTTGAGGCAGCGATGCTAGCACTGTTGAGTGGCTGCAAATACAGATTAACATTAGCAGGTTAGACTGCACCCCCCATCCACGGAAAAATGGTCTTCCGCGAAACTGGTCCCTGACGCCAAGAAGGTGGGGAACTGCTGGGTTAAACAATACCAATCCTTCCAAGTGTTTACATGGGGCAGCTGCATGGAATTTAGTTCTATGAGAGGAAGAGAAGACATGAAGAGTCCAGAGGAAGTCGGTTTGGTGGAGGAGGCTGTGAGGGTGTCCAGGAAGTGGGTTCTCACACTGTGTTCTGCGGAGGGTCCAAGAAGGAGGCTTGTGGCCATGGCTGAGCGGGAAGGACAGTACTCAACATTGCTTCCCCAGCAGGGTTCTCTAGTGGTCTTCTCATGTACAAAAAGGGACCTGCTGCTTAAAAAAAAAAGGGTCAGGTACAGTGGCTCATGCCTGTAATTCTAGCACTCTGGAAGGCAGAGGCAAGGGGACTGACTGAGCCCATGAGTTCAAGACCAGCCTGGGCAACTTGGCGAGATCTAATCTCTGCAATAAATCAAAAAATTAGCCAAGCATGGTGGCAGGCACCTGTCGTTCCAGCTACTTGGAGCCTGAGGTAGAAGAACTGCCTGAGCCCAGTAGGGCAAGGCTGCAGTAGCCGTGATGGTGCCACTATATTCCAGCCTGGGTGACAGAGTGAGACTCCTACTCAGAAAACAAAAAACAAAAATGGGGAAGTACTCGTCTTAGAGACCCACCCCCTCTTGGCCCCAAGGGAGAAAAATGAGACCAGAATTGGAAAGAATCTTACCCAAGAACACACCGCATCTCAGACGGTCTAAAACAAATGGCCAGAAACTAGGATGACAGATCCCCTCCTGAGTCACAAACTCTGCAGCTTATTTACTTTGTTAAACAGTCTCTGGGGCCACATGGATGATAAGCCAGAGGCACACCTGTCCCAGCAGCACGGCCACCAGTGGCCACGGTGTTGCCAGGTCTCTGGCCTCCAGTGTGTCATCTCATTATGACAACAGGAAACATATTCGGCTGCACCGAGGTAAGAGCAGCCCGGCATCAGGGCCGTCTCCAATCTGGGTTCATATGGGGAGTGACTTTTCTGCAAGCTCATACGTGACTCATCTATATAGCCTCCTATCAGGTCTCCTGGCTACAAGGAATGCCATTCAGACCACTCTGCCAACAGCTGCTCAGGAGACCAGGAAACGTTTGGGGTTGCTGTGGTTGATTTAAAAAAAAAATTTAGCCCATGTTAGTGCTGTCTTATCTCACTATAGCACAGCACTGTTGATGTTATTAGTATTATGAGTATTGTGTGCAGCCTAAAGACTGCTGGGCCTGCCTTAATTTCATTGGTAGAATTTTTTTTTAAGATCAGAAATAAATTGAAGAAGCATGAAGGAAAATTAAGATAAGTCAAGCGCGGTGGCTCGTATCTGTAATCCCAACACTTTGGGAGGTGAAGGCGCAAGGGCTGCCTGAGCCCAGGGGTTCAAGACCAGCCTGGGCAACATGGCGAGACCTCGTCTCTACAATAAATCAAAAAATTAGTCAGGTGTGGTGGTGCATGCCTGTAGTTCCAGCTACTTGGAAGGTTGAGGTAGAAGGATTGCCTGAGCCCAGCAGGCTGAGGCTGTGGTGGACATGAGCGTGCCACTGCATTCCAGCCTGGGCAACAAAGTGAGACACCGACTCAAAAAAAAAAAAAAGAAAAAGAGCTGGGTGTGGTGGCTCATGCCTGTAATTCCAGCACTTTGAGAGGATGAGGCAAGAGGCTGAGGCAAGAGGACTGCTTGAGGCCAGGAGTTCAAAAACAGCCCAGACAACACAGCAAAACCTTGTCTCTATAAAATAAAATAAAATTAGCCAGGCACAGTGAGGCGCACACTCGTAGTCCCAGCTACTCTGGAGGATGAGGAGGAAAAACTGCTTGAGCCCAGGAGGTTGAGGCTGCTGTAAGCTGTGACCCTCTTGATCATGCCACTGCACTCTAGCTGGGTATCAGAGTAAAACCCTGACTCAAAAAAAAAAAAAAAAAAAAGAAAGCTACTGTATCTCCAGCATCCAGGGAGGCTCTAAACAGCACTCTGTGAAGGCAAGAAAGGGGGCCAGTTCCCTATTCCACTTCCCCAGGGCTGTGATCTTGAGCAAGAAACCAAACTTCCATGGGCCCCAGTCAACCCGCAGGTGCAAGATGAGGGTCCCGGCCCTGCTCTCAGCCTCAGGGCTGTAGTGAGGAAGAGATGAAATGAGGCCGTTTAGACACACATATCCTGAAAACTACAGGAAGTTGCAGAAATGATCAAGACTTCTGATGTCACCCTTGGCCTGTGACCTCGGAAGAGCAGGCTCCCACTGGCTCCCTGCCACTGCAAGGCATTGCTTGGTGTTTGCCAATGAGGAGGGCTTAGTAAAAGTCTAATGTGTTGAGCAAATGAATGAGGGGCAGGCGTCATCAAGACGGCGCATTGGTTGACTGGGGACATTTTGACCACAATAATTCCTAACTGTGGACTGGGCGCGGTGGCTGACGCCTGCAATCCCAGTACTTTGGGAGGCTGAGACAGGACGACTACTTGAGCCTAAGCATTTGAGACCAGCCTGGGCAGCATAGCGAGACTTCATCTCTACAGAAAAATACAAAAACTGGCCAGGTGTGGTGATATGCACCTGTAGTCCCTGCTACTTGGGAGGTTGAGACAGGAGGGTCACCTGAGCCCAGAAGGTTGAAGCTGCAGTGAGCCGTGATGTGCCACTGCACTCCAGACTGAGTGACAGAGTGAGATCCCACCTCAAAAACAAGAAATTCCAAACTTGGGGGGAAAAGGAATTTTCCCTCAGTTGAAATTTGAGGCGTTTAAGATTGATCGAAGCCGGACTCGGTGGCTCAGCCTGTAATCCCGTGCCTTGGGAGGCTGAGGTGAGAGGATTGCCTGAGCGGGCGGGTTCGAGACCCACCTGGGCAACTTGGCGAGACCTCATCTCTACAATAAGTCAAAAATTAGCCGGGCGTGGTAGCGCGCGCCTGTAGTTCCAGCTACTTGGAAGGCTGAGGCGGAAGGATCGCCAGAGCCCAGCAGGTCGAGGCTGCGGCGGCCGGGAGCGGTCACTGCACTCTAGTCTGGGCGACAGAGTGAGACTCCAACTCAAAAAAAAAAAAAAAAAATTGATTGAAATACAGTGACGCCCATCTGTCTAAGAGGACCTCTTTCTTATGCCACAAAAACACACAATTCACATGATGCTTCTTGTACTTTTAGTATCTGTTCTGAGAAAACACATGATGACAGAATGCTAGGATGAATGCGGTCATTGCCAATTTCTCTTCCATTTATAATAAAAGCATCTTCACACATTTGAAAAACACAGCACCTTAGTCTGAGACCCCGTATTTATTCTGTCCTCAGGAAGGAGCCCCGTGGCCACCTCACCAGCCCCAGCAACTGCCTCACCAGCCCCAGAGCACAGCACCAGCCAGAGGGCTCGGGACATGATGAGAGGGATGAAAGAATTTTTTTTTAAACAAAACTGAGTAATGTCTGGTCTGCCTGAGGGAGAGGGTAAGGCCCAGGGTGCAGGGATCCACTGTCTCCTGAGGACCGGAACAACTACAGGCCCTTGGGAAATGCTCCACAGACTATTTGCTGAATAAACCGAGGAAAGGAAGGGAGGCAGGAACGAGCAACTGACCGTGATGAGTGCGGCCGGCAAAACTGAAGCCCTCCATCTCTCTAGCCCAGGAGGCTGGTCCCCTGCCCTCAGCTCTGCCCAGCTAGCTGCCTCGCCCCCATGCCTCACCTTACACCTCATTTTGCCATCGACGCACAGTCGTTCCCAGACCACCCGTCCCCATGACACATCTGATCCCCTGTACCTTCCCGGCCCTCCCACAACACACAGGCACCCATCTTCACGGTGGGCGGCACATGTCCGCTGAGGTCACCACCACATGCCCAGAGCCTGGTACAGTGCCTGACAGGGCTGGCGCTCGTCTGGCACTGAATGAAGGAATCGAGTAAGGAATCAACAGATATTGGAGCAAAGGCTCCAAAGTCCACGGCAAAACACACAAGCGGAGATATCAAATGTCAACAGCCCACGTGGGCAATGGGAACCGGAGACGTGGCTGGCTGTGGGAGTGGCTGGGGCCGTGGGGTGGCTGCCACGCGATGACCACCCCCTGCTGCCTTGAAGTAGAACAAGGGCTCAGGATTACCTGACATTTTCATTTTTCAAGAGAACCTAGAAGCTGGGCTTTCTGAGCAGTTTTCTGGTTTTCTGGTACTGACTTATGATTCTTTCTTTCCCCTAAAGAGCACATGTGGATCCAGCACCATGTATGCGTGAAGAGAACCCAGTCCGCAGCGGCCAGTTGCGGTAAGTTCCAAAAACTCTCCTGACACAGGTCTCTCTAGAAGTCACATGAGTAAACAGAACCACGTGCACTGGGTCCCCAGAGCACCCTCTGAACGGCCACACATGCCTCCGGTCGGTCTCCAGAACAAAGCTCTAAGGAAGAGTCTCGTTCCTCCCCCCCACCCCCGTGGGCCTCCCGGCAAGCACATCTAGGAGCTCTCCAATATGGTTCCATCCTCTCTCCTTATGTCTGGCAGCACTGGAAGTCTGGAAAAGTCTACCCCTCCACCCAGCCTTCTTCCTGGGCCTCCAAACCCAATTCTTCTCCACCAAGTCTTACTTATCTGGTTCCAACCACCCGGCAAGTTATCCCCTGCCACTCTCTGGAACCCAGGTGGTCATGAACCCCCATGGGCACCTGGGACAGTCAAATGTGAGGCTGGCCTATCTGAGTCCCCATGACATGGTGTGTCTTCTGAGGATGATGGAGCCCCTTCCCCAGGCCCCACCCCCATCATGCTCAGCTGAATGAGTGAATGTACTGGACAGCTGCAACACAGACTCAAAAGCTCTCCCTTGGGGGTTAAAGGGAACCCTAGTCCCAAGAGGTCTCAGGTAAGGCGAGGAGGCAGTTTGAAGAACAGGCAAGAGTCCCATGCTGTAAAGGACTAAATTCTGGCCAGGCGTGGTGGTGAATGCCTGTAATCTCAGCATTTTGGGAGGCTGAAGTGGGAGGATCACTTGAGATCAGAAGTTCAAGACTAGCCTGGGCAACATACCAAGACCCTGTAGCTAACAAAACAAAACCAAAAAAAACAGGGCCTCGGATTCCCTAATCCCTGAAAAGTCAAAACACTGGGCCTTTCACGTTCCAAGAGAAGAGATTAGGAACACCTGCATTTTTTTCAAGACAACAGAAAACAGCAAAACCCCATCACAACAATTGCTTGTGGGGTGTCAGCCTCCGTCACCACTTCACCTAGGGGCTGCTCACCTGAATCAAACACTCCTCCAGACACTTAACAGGAGGAAGTTCGTTTAGAAATCTCCAACAGAAACCGAACAGAAAATCTCATCGAAAAGCAAAGTCAAGCTGATATATCACAACCAACAGACGACTAGGAAGGCCAACTCTCACTCTGCTAGCACCCAATCTTTCTTGGCAGCTAAGTGTGAAGCACAGCAAAAACCCTTTTGCAAGAAGGCTGGCCCACCTGCCAGCCGCACACCTGCGAGCCCCATCCATGGGCCAGGTGCTCGTCCCAGGCTTGCCAACCTCAGAACGTTCTTACTCTCTCTGCTACTTAGCAAACTCATCTTCCTCCCAGCCCCTGATCAGCTCCTCCCCTTCATCTCCGTGTCTACTGTGGACCTCAGTCCTGTCTTCGGAGCCTAGCACTAGCACTGTCCCCTCCAGAGCCTTCCTCACACCCGCCGCCAACGAGCCCCCTCCCCACCTGTGCCCACAGCTCACATGCCAGGAACAATGCCAGGTCAGACAAGCTTCTCCGAGGGCAGGTGCCCGGAGAAGGCCCATGGACAACCTGTGCTGAAATGAACTGGCCTCAGGCCTTTCTGCCGGGAGCAGAGAACACATATGAAGAGTCATCTCAGTCTGAGAGGTCTGAGCTATAGAAAGCAGCAAGTGGGATGACAGGTAATTTGCATCCTGCTCTTGTTACTATTCTAACTTTTGACAAGAAACATTCAATACAGATGTACAAAATGTTTGCAATCAAAGAAAACCCAGGCTAGGTGTGGTGGCTCATGCCTGTAATCTCAGCACTTTGGGAGGCCAAGGTGGGAGGACTACTTGAGCCCAGGAATTCAAGACCAGCCCGGGCAAGACAGCAAGACCTTTGTAGCAAGACTTCTTCTCTAAAACCCCCACCCCCCAAATTAGCCAGGTGTGATGTGAGCCTGTAGTGCCAGCTACTCAGGAGGCTGAGGCAGGAAAGAGAGCCTGAAATCAGGAGGTGGATGCTGTGGTGTGCTATGATCTCACCACTGCACTCCAGCCTGGGCGCCAGAGTGAGACACAAAAAAAAGAAAAAAGAAAACCCAGGTAATGTTGTTTTAGAAATAAATAATCTAAGTTTCCCGACATACCCTCCCAATGTGACGCTATACGAGAAATTCTTGAGAAATGCTGTGGTGATGAACTCAAGATATTTCTGGAACAGCACGTGTGCAGGAAGGCGACTCATGGTCACCAGGCAAGGCCCTGGGGGCTGAAGAATGGTGAGAAAAATACCCAAGAAACAGCACCTGAAAACCAAGCACCCTGCTGTGGAGGAAGGCACCTCGGCTTCTTGTCAGAGGGCCAGGCCTGAAGGCCCAGCCTACTCGCTTCTTGCTGGAGGGCTGCAGAAACTCACTAAGCCTCTCTGAACCTATAAAACCAGGACCATATTCTCTCCAATAGAGAATTCTCTCCAATAGAGAATTTTTAAGAATAGAAAATTTATTTATTTACATTTTTTGAGTCAAGGTCTCACTTGGTCACCCGGACTGGAGTGCCGTGGCACAATCACAGCTCACCACAGCCTTGATGTTCTGGGCTCAGGTGATTCTCCCTCCTCTGCCTCCCAAGTGGCTGGGACTACAGGCATTCGCCACCACGCCCGGCTAATTTTTTTAATTTTAATTTTTGTAGAGATGACGTCTCACTATGTTGCTCAGGCTGGTCTCAAACTCCTGGGCTCAAGCGATCCTCCTGCCTTGGCCTCCCAAAGTGCTGGGATTACAGATGTGAGCCACCGCACCCGGTCTGACTCTTCAAGGATTTAATAAAGCAGCTCATTCTTAGGTGTCAGGCAAAGAGTTGGATATAAAGTCCACTCTCAATTGTGGTTACCCAAATTTCCTACCTCTGCTGGCGCCGCAGCCTACAAAAGTCCCCACGCCTGCGATGTCCGCATCGGAGAAAATTAACCCGATGCAAGCCAGGGAACACGAGCAACTTCCAAAACCCATGTCACAGACCCCTCCCTCCCAGCCCCCCGAGAGTCTGCCTTCCATCATTCAGCCGCCAAGCTGCCCTGGAACCCGGGCTGTGACAACCGGACGTGCTCGCAGCACAGCAGCCCGGACCGCCTGCCCACCTCGCCCCGGACCCGAGGTGTGGCCCTGCAAGGTGCCGCGGGCTCGTTACCCGGGGTCCCGGGGACACCGCGGTAACTGAGTCTTTGGAGAGTCACTTCCCAGCACAGGCGACACCCAGGTGACCAGAAGGCAGCTCCCCGAGACTCCGAGGAGCACACAAAGAGATGAGGCTTGCACGACCATGGGCCATCCCCTCCGACCCACCGGCTTCCAGGGCCGGGCTCGGCGCCGGGGGAAACTTGCCGGCGTCCCCGGAACGCCCAGCGCGCGGGGCCCGCTTCCTCGGGAGCCAGCGGAGGGGGCGCCCGGGTTGAATTTAAACCCGAGGCTCCTCGGAGGTGACACATTTCCCGGCTGGGCTCTGCGCCCC
>NW_007246916.1:256049-257103 GCF_000164805.1 Carlito syrichta
CTCCCCACCCGGGACGCAGCGCCCCCTGCCGTCCCGGAGTCCCCACCCGGGACTCTGGTCCCACAGCAGAGGATGCAGAGTCCCAGGACTGACACCTGCCAACCAGGGTCCGTGCCTTCCCCTGCCAGGGCCTGGCATGACACAGAGACACAGCGGCCATCCCCATCACCCCAGATTCAGCATCCTCTGTGGGCCGAGACTCCAGGCCAAGACACAGACCTGACCCTAACCCGGACTCAGGAACTTCTGCTGGCTGGGGGCCTGCCCACCTGAGACACAGCAGTCCCTCCTTGGCTGCAGCCTCCACACCACCGCCTGAGATGACCCCATGGCACCTCCTACCAGGCTAGAGGCTCCATGCAAGAAACCACTCCACCAGGGACTCAAAGCCCTCTGCTGGCCCTCTCTCCCAAAGAATGGGACTTCCCCCAACCTCATATGGGACTCAGAAGCCCCTGCAAGCTAAGGCCACCTGACCAGGTCTGAGACTGACCTCACTCAGGCCTCAGTGTCCCCTGAAGCCCGGAGCCTCCATGCCAACGAGGGACACAGCAACCCCTGCGTGCTCTTCTCATTGACTCCCAGATGGGTACCCTGGGGCTCCGCTGGGGGGCTTTTCTTATGGGGCCATGAGTTCCTTAAGTCATCTGTTAGGCCAGAGGCAGTGGATCACGCCTGTCATACCAGCACTTTAGGAGGCCGAGGTGGGAGGATCACTTGAGCCCAGGAGTTCAAGACCAGTCTGGGCAACACAGTGAGACCCCTTTTCCACAAAATTTAAAAAAAATTAAGCCGGGCTCGGTGGCTCAGCCTGTAATCCCGCGCCTTTGGGAGGCTGAGGTGAGTGGATTGCCTGAGCTCGTGGGTTCGAGACCTGCCTGGGCAACTTGGCGAGACCTCATCTCTACAGTAAATCAAAAATCAGCTGGGCGTGGTAGCACACGCCTGTAGTTCCAGCTACTTGGAAGGCTGAGGTGGAAGGGTTGCCTGAGCCCAGCAGGTCGAGGCTGCGGTGACTGGGAGCGGCCACTGCACTCCAGTCCGGGAGACAGAG
>NW_007246917.1:0-79895 GCF_000164805.1 Carlito syrichta
CGCACCTGTAATTCCGGCTACTCGGAAGGCTGAGGCGGAAGGATCGCCGGAGCCCAGCGGGTCGAGGCTGCGGTGGCCGGGAGCGGCCACTGCACTCCAGTCTGGGTGACAGAGTGAGACTCCAACTCAAAAAAAAACATATATATAGAGGCCAGGTTTGGTGGCTTAGCCTGTAATCCCAGCACTTTGGGAGACCAAGGCAAGTGGATTGCCTAAACCCGTGGGTTTGAGACCAACCCAGGGCAACTTGGCGAGACCTCTACTCTGCAATAAATAAAAAATTAGCTGGGCATGGTAGCGCACGCCTGTAGTTCTGACTACTTGAAAGGCTGAGGCGGAAGAATCACCGGAGCCTAGCAAGTTGATGCAGGGGTAGCCAGGATTGTGCCACTGCACTCCAGCCTGGGCTATGGGTTGAGACTCCAACTCAAAAAATAAAAATAAAATAAAATAAGATAAAATAAAATAAAGAAAATAGAACAATATGTAGAAATGATTCGTAGAGAAATCCAGTATGGAAAATGACCCATAACCATTTGGTTCCATGACTTTAAGGTTCTTGAGAGCAGAAATTATTTTTATTTGTTTATATATCTACAATACCTAACATAGTGCTTAATAAGTAGTAAGCAGAAGATGGATAAATGAATGAATGGATGGATGAATGGGATGCATAATTTGTACTGTGCAGTAGGATTTTGGAGGAGGAAGAATCTATCTAACTGAATAATTTTGCCTTGGCAGATAAGCTCAGTGTAGAGAGAAAGACCCCCATAGGTACAGTGTGAGGTTGCTGTCTGCATACCAGATCACCATAGAGTCAAGCACAAAAATGGAGCGGGAAAGTCTAGAATATCAGTGCTTTAGGCTGTAGCCTACTACATCATAACAGTGACTCTCCAGCTAACCAGAATTGTGTATTTCCTTGAGGACATTGCTAAAACAGTTGCAGGATATAGAGTAGGTGGAGGGAATTGTGAATGTTTTCCAGACTCTGGAGAGAACTTAGAGAGTACCCTCTCCCTGTAAGCCACTCTCTTTCCACAGTGAAAAGGTGTAGTGTTTTTTTGAGCTGGGAGCCAGGATTTAAATCTCAGCTCATTCAAAGTCCCTGAAAAGTTGTTAGATTACTTATGCTTTGTTGACTTTATGTATTTAAAAAATGTTATTCACTTATTATTGTTAACCATCATACACAAAATCACCTTGGGCTCTTTGGGAATGACCAGCAGTGGAGATGATGAGTCTTTGTACCATAAATAACTCAATTGCTCCCTCTGTCAAGACTGTGTTTCTGCCTGAGGTTCCTTTGAGGTCTATCAAACTAGCAAAGCCAAACTGAGCCAGGGGTGTGGTTTGCTGCTTCTGAGTCTCTAACTTCAGTCCCTATGAATGTTGTAATTACAGAGTATCAGCTAGAGCCTCACAGTTTAGAAATACTGTGCAGTTATTCTTATAAACAGTTGAATAGGAATTAAATGTCCTTTGAGTCAGCATTAGAGTCTCTAGAGTGACTCTTTATATGCTGTTTAATATATAGCTTTGGAGGCTCTGTACTTGACCATTCTGGTGTGTAATTGAAAAACAGAATTTTGAAACAACACAGTTTTGGACAACGTATCGAAAAGAATATCTCTTCCATACATTAACTATAAGGCCCATCATTTCCTCAAGAAAAATACAGCACAGTGTCAGATGCTGTATTAATTTCTCCACCTGAAAGCTCATGTTGGTTGCTTCGTGACAAGTTACACACATTACAAGTGGTGGTTTCTTACCAGGAAAATTTTCTTGGACAAGTTATTCACATCCAATCCATCAGCATATGTATTGTTCTATTTCCAAAATATACCCTAAACCCATTTACTTCTTTCTATCTCCACTGTTTACTTACTGTTCTATCCAAGACACCATCATCTCTCACCTAGATCACTGCAGTAGCCTCCAGACTTTTCCATCTTGCCTCAATACATTCAGTTTCACATAATAGCCAGATTCATCAGTTTAAAATATAACAGATATTGTCACTTCTTGTTTTGAAATCTCTTCCTAATTTGCCTAATCTCTTCCTAAATTGCTTCGTATGGCAATTAGAATGAAATCCAAACTCTTTACGCTGGCCCAAAAAACCTCTCTGACTTCTTTTTGTAACATTCCGCCCTGTCCTCTCCCCCCTCTAGCCTCCCTCTTCCTTCTTTCTAAAAGAAAGATCCTTGCTGTCTCTCTGCCTGGAATAGTCTGATTCCAGTTCTTTCCATGACTGACTTCAGCTTAGATGTCACCTCCTCTGAGGGCATACTTCTCTGACCTCCTAACTGAAAAAGCCCTCCTTCCCTTACCAGTAACTCTACACTATACCTCTTTATAGCCCTTTTAATTTTCTTCTGAAATTACCATGTTTATCTATTTGCTTATTTTCTTATTGACTTCCTCCACACAGTCTGAACACCCCAGGGAAACTAGGACCTTTATTCTACCTGCTACTGAACAATATGACTGGAATAGTGCCTGACATAAAATATATACTTATTGAATATGTGAATAGATAGCACACATATATATTCATTTAACAAATATATTTATTTATTTGAATATATGTTCATTAATGTATACTTTATGTGTTATATATGAATAAATAGAGATCACTGAAGACTTTTTTTCCTATCTAGTTTTTATCTTAACTTGGAATATTAGAATGGATGGAGTCATCATTTTTGTTAAGTGTAGGATCTAGGCTAGAATAAATGCAGCAACTTGAAAAAGCAGTAAAAGATTTTGCCTCTTTACTGTACCTCACTATACCATGAACATGGAAGAACACCTAGAATTACCAAAGACTCCTTGACCAAATGCTTACAGTGCCTTCCAAGAGGAATCATATATGTGTGTATATATGTTTCTGAATGTATTTTTATGGACTTTATTTAGGTATTTATGTTAAAGAAGTGATAACTCCTATAAACTCTAAGCTATTGTCCAAAGTTCTAATGCCAATACTTAAATCACACATATCTTTTTATTTTGGTGCTAGAATCTTTTTTTTTTTTTTTTAATTTTTATATTTTAAAGATGTGGGGTACAATTCAGGATTAGGTACATAAGTGGTCATCATACATGTGAAGTTTGAACCTCCCATTGGTCCTCACTTTGCCTGGTTTGGGATCAGGTAATTAATGTTATGTGCCCAACTCCTCCCTCCCCTGGCAGTGTCCACTACTGCCAATCCCTTTCTTATAGTATAATGATAAATGTTCAAGATCCCCTTATGAGTGAGGAGTGAGTGAGTTCTTTTGGGTTTATTCCCAGAAGGGCAATTGCTGGGTTGTGCGAAAGGTCGATTTTTAGAACTTTTAGAAATCAAGTGTGGTGATTTCCACAGTCTGTACTAATTTACACTCCCGCCAACAGTGTAGATGCGTTCCCTTTTCTCTGCATCCTCACCAGTATCTTTTGTGGTGCTGGAATCTTTTGATTTGCTTTTTAAACTCTCCTTTATCCATAGTTATAACTTCATTTTAAAATGGCCTTGAGGAAAATATACATATGGTAACAATTACACTCAGTTCTGAAGTTAAATGTCACGTGGATAGATTTATCTATGACCTAATGAATGAGGTATTTCTACTTCCTCAGTGGATAACTCATTTCTATTTTTATTCATATTTTCATCCATAAAATATTTTAAGCACTGACTAGTTAACAGCACTATACTCACCTCTAAAGTCAAAATTACTAGTGAGGCCAAGCCAACTTGGATCTCTTAGCCTAACATCATAGTCTGCAGGGTGACCTGCTTAACGCTAGGGCCTAAGAGTCTTCACCAGTCTGTCTTCAGTCATACTCAAGGAGAGAATAATGCCAATGTTTCTATGGTGTGTTTCAGCAACTTGGAAGTATATACAGTATACTTGCTGCAATCTTAAATGTTGGAAATATTGAATTTTCTTCTGTGGCAACTGAACACCAGATTGACAAGAGCCACATTTCCAATCATGCAGCTCTGGAGAACTGTGAGTTTCATCATCTTCTATTCAAAACTGGACTCTTTAAAAGTCTTATGCTATACCATAAGTGTCACATAAGGATAATTTCAAGCAATTATACTAATATGGAATCTTTAAATAAAAACTCAATTTGTATAAAACTAAAATTTAAAAGTCTAATGTTTAAAACAGATCTTCATGCCTACAAATTAACTGATCATTATAGGCAATGTATCTAACAACTAGACTTTTATGACTATTTTAGGAACTATTTACATTTCAATGTAAAAACATGGATAATGTAATTAAAATTTAATAAACTGATCTGAAAAATAATTAAAGTAGTTATCTTATAGATTTAGTATATATATTATTTTATAAGTAATTAAGACCTGTAATATTTTCATACTGGATGAATTTTTGTATACCCATTCATCCTGGGTTATTGATTTTGCTGTAATTTTATACGTAAGAGAAGTTCATTATGGTATTTAATTCAAATCAAGTTTTCTCATAATAGTAGAATTTTATTAATTATTCCAATAACTTAAGATTCCTTATTGATATCTTCTTCCAATGGCATCCTTTTTTTCTCTTTAGAATATATTCTATTCTTTTATAATTAATATTGGCATATGCTCCTATAATTCCATATTATTTGTTTCATGTATTACCTAGAGACTTATAATATGAATTTTTATTCATGTATTATTTTTCTGATTTATACTTAAGAAGAGAAAGAGATGTTTTAGTATAAATGCCAAACCTCCTGGTCCAGAACTGTCCTTAAGATCCCTGCCATCTCTGTCCCACTGTGTCCCTGGAACCAGGGTGGTGATACAACAGATCAAGTGTCTGAAGGTGGCATGTAGTGATTGACATGTACCTTGAAACCTTGAGGAAATGTGTTCTGGTTTTCCATATATAAAAACTTGTAATTGACACACAAATATTAGGTTGTCCAAAGTGGAAAAAATTACCAGAAAATTCCATTGAAAAGATTCAAATCTCACCATCTGCTCATAAATAGAAGAGTTATCAACAACCAACAGGATAAGTTGCAATAGAGATAGATAGGTTGTAGGTAAGGGTATATTAGAAGCAACCAAACTAAAAAATGATTTTGATGATTGAGAACTTATCTCTCTATATAAGGAGACAATCATATAGGTTACAAAAGGTCAATATTAATATAATTTAAATTACTTAAAGTACTTTCTGGAATAAAGTAGAAATTCATGGAAAGTAGACATTTTATTAATTTACATTAAAATGATTGATAATTAAATTTACAAGGCATTATCTCCAAACCAAGGGTATATTTCCAGATGGTTTTACAAGTGCATTGCTCCAATCAGGTACCAGTTCTGTCTATTTTATCCTATAAATATCTCTCAAATCTGACCAGTTCTCTTTAGCACCATTTCTTTATTACCATCATTGCCATCCTTTTTAACAACTTTGCCTCTCACTTGAACCAATTAATCTCCCAATTGTCCACTCCACATCATGCATTAATCTTTTCCAGGTCATTTTCTACAATTCATTCAGGAACCACATAATGCATGTATCAGTGGACTCTCTCAATCTCTCCCTCTCTCTCCCTCTTCTGCTCCCTCTTCACTGCCACTTTCCCTTCCTCTTTCTGTTCCCTTTCTCCTCCCACCTACATTTCTTGATTAGCTTCTCAATCCTTCCAGATAAAGACCATCATGACTAGAACTTTGTTTTGTACTTAGCATTATATCTCTAAGTGAAATGCCTGGCATATAGTAGACATTCAATAAATATATGTTAAATGAGTAAACAGTGTGGGAATAGAAATAGACATACAGATCAGATCAGTGAGAGACACTGTTCAGAAACAGAAAAATTACCAAAAATGGCATTATAAATCCCTAGGGAATCGGTGTGTAGGGTGGAGCAACTGGCTAACCATCTGGGGAAGGGGGGATGTGCAAATTTGAATGATTCTCTTTTACCATATACCAAAATGAATTTCAAGGGGGGGGTTCAAAAAAAACCCAGAATTTTCCTTTGGAAGGTGGTCCACTTGTAGTACAACTCAGAATTTGTTCCTCCAGCTCAGTCAGCCAAAGTTTTTGTTTGTTTGTATGTTTTTTGGGGGGGTCGTTTATTTGGGGTTTTTTTGAGTCGGAGTTTCACTCTGTTGCCCAGGCTGGAGTGCAGTGGCATGCTCATGGCTACCACAGCCTCAACCTGCTGGGCTCAGGCAATCCTGAATGTTACCCACAATTTGTGGAAGAAATGTCTTGAGTTGTGGCAAACAAGTGTCCAGTTCTTCTATCATGACAGTGTACCTGCCCACACCATGACCAAAAATGCCATGGCCCCTATGCCCCACCCTCTCTATTCACCTGATCTTGCCTCAAGCAACTTTCTTTTGTCTCCCTGTTTAAAAAAAAAAAAAAAAGTCCTCAAAGGGAAATGTTTGGCATGTGGAAGAGGTGAAACAAAATACTAAAAGCAACTAAAAGGCATCAATATTGATGAGTTCAAAACCTGCTTTAAGCTGTGGAAAAAGCATCTCAATAGGTGTATTGCATCAAACAGAAGACTTTGAAAGTTTACATGTAAGAATAAACACACAATGTTTATAAATAAATTCCATTTTGACGGTCTCCTCTCATATATTTTAATTGCAAAAAAGTAAAAGTACTTAACTGAAGTGTATCTATATAATCCTGAGGTGAGAAAGGACTTGAAGGAATTTATGTGCAGAAAACCAAAAGCAGAAATGATTAAAAAAAAAAAAAAGACAAGACAAGGTCTCATTGTTACCTAGGCTAATAGCACAATTATGGCTCACTGCATCCTCAAACCCCTGGGCTCAAGTGATCTTTCTCCCTCAACCTCCTGAGTAGCTGAGACTACAACTGGCTCACTGCATCCTCAAACCCCTGGGCTCAAGTGATCTTTCTCCCTCAACCTCCTGAGTAGCTGAGACTACAACTGTGTGCCCCTACACACAGCTAATTTCTCTATTTTTTGTAGAGACAAGGCTGGTCTTTGTTGCCCAGGCTGATCTCCAACTCCTGGCCTCAAGTGATCCTACCATTTCAGCCTCCCAAAATGTTGGGATTACAGGCATGAGCCACTACCACACTTGGCCAGAAATGATTTTTTAATGTCTATTTGACACATAAAAGTAAAAAAAAAAAATTCATACTGATAAAAGAAAACATAAATGAAACTGCAGTGCAAATGAAAACTGAGGGAAAATATTAGCAACATATATATCAAAGCATTATTCTCTTAAAGCTATGAAGAACTGGTATAAATTGATTAGGAAAAGGTAAACATAACAATGAAAAAATTGCAACTTATAAAATAAGAGTCAAAAGTCACCAATAAAATTATGAAAAAAATGCAGCTTCACTAGGAATCATTTATAATCCAAAAGATAGGAGACATTGTTTTCTATCAAATTGGTTACTTAAAAATCAATAGTCTTTGGTGTCCATGAAATTGAATTGAATTTATTGGTGTTTTATTTAACTGGTAGGAGTGTAATGGCTCAGAGTTTTTAAGAGCAGTTAAGTAATATCTACCCAAAAAACTTAAAGATTTTTATATGCTTTGAGCCAATTGTTGAATTTAGGCAATCTATACTAAGAAAATAATACAAAATATAAACACAGATTTATTTCAAAAATATTTATCCCAGCATTTTTTACAATGATGAATATGTGGAAACAACCTAAACATCCAAAAATTTTTAAATTATTGATATAATATATAAGAATATTATGTAGCAAATTAAAATCATAGTTACAAACAACTTTGAACAAAATGGGAAATGTTAAAGCTATTATATTAAGATAATATATTTGTGCAGAATAATGGCAATAAAAATGCCTAAAAGGAAAGAAATGCAAAAGGTTAACTTTGAAGGCAATATTTCTGCAATGAGTACTTCTACAACATGAGCAAATTTGTTTAAGATAGAGTTCAACAATCTTAGCCACATAACTAAAAAATATCATGCCACAAATGCTAAAAGTAAATTCAAAATGTTCAAAATATTTTAAAAGGAGAACAACTGGTTTGAAAACTTAAGCAATTTGTCATCTAATAGTTTTAGTTAAAAATGTTTATTATATTCAAAAATAAATTTTGTTCACTGCATTTGTGTTATTAATTTGAAATTCCCAGTGAAATTTAAATTTAAATAAAGTGAAATTCAGTATTAAATAAATGCTTAATTACCAAGTTTTAACAAAATGTAGTAATTAAATAAAATAGTAAAGTAAATAAATAAATAAAATAGTAATTTTTAAAAACTAAAAAGTTAGTATGGTAAGAGGTACATGAATGTCAAGATAAGTTCATGCTTTTTCAGCTGTCTGCTGCAGAAGTTACTTCAAATACGTGTGTTTTGGTATATCCTGAAGTCTAAGTAAACTTCAATTAATTTCTACATTTTGAAATGTGTATATACTAGTGGTATCCAAATTACACCAAATCTATTTGTTATCCCTTTAAATTATTGAACACAATTTGATGAAATTAGTTTAACATTATGTAAACAACCACTCACTTGTGCAGTTGTGTCACTCTGTCAGCCAATGAGATTTGTGTTGTGTTACATTATGCAGCAGCCTAAGTTTGACCAGTGAAGATAAGTAGAGAAAAATGATCAAGAAGAGACATAGGACCCATTTTGAATAGTAACTTATTTTTATATTACAAAATCCTCACATATTAAATTCATATCATTTGAAGAAGGCACATTAAGACATTTTCATTTTCTGGGAGTGATCTCATTGCTATAATTTCTTCTAAAAATACATCTGCTTATTTTTCAGCTGCTTCATTGCTTTGCATTCAGGCAGATGAGCTACAAGAAGCTCTCACCTCCCACTGTGTGGTCACTAGAGGAGAAACAATTATACGACCCAATACTGTAGAAAAAGCTACTGATGTCAGAGATGCCATGGCTAAAACTTTATATGGACGTCTCTTTAGTTGGATAGTCAACCGCATAAACAGTTTGTTGAAGCATGACTCATCACCAAGGTAAAAAAAATTTTTTTTTTAATTTTTATAGAAACATTTCCTTCCCAAATGTCAGGTAATGTAAATGTATTTTCTAATTGTTGCTCTGTATAAGTTCATTTAAGGATATTTCTACTTTATCTAAGCTATAGTTTAGTAGATATGATTCATTTCCTAATAGTAGCACCTCATTATACCACATAACTATATGATTTTTAAATTCCTGCACCATAAAAACTGTAGCAACATGAATAAACACAGTACAAAGTGATTTTTTAATGTCACATTTTACTATCAATTAATACATTCTTTCAATTAGAAGTTTTACCATGAAGTATATACCAGTTTATATTTGTATAAAACGTCAATTCAGTAGTTCTTTGATTTTGTTTTTAGGGTTTAAATTAAATTTTGAGGATAAAGAAAAACTTTCTTTTCATATTTTAATTCTCACCATAACCTTATAAGGGCAGGTGTTATGATTGCCAGTGAAAGGTGGTTCAAAAATGCACTATGTAATGGTAGATCATAGTAAATGGTAGAACCAGGATAGGAGCGTTAATGTTATCTGACCCCATGTCTACAGCCTTCCTAGAACCTTACCTTTGAAATAAAGATAACCACAGCCACCATTGACTGCTTGCTATTTGCTAGGGATTGTACATAAATGTAAGTCCTCACCTTTACATCTAAAGCTTTATTTTACCATAAATTATATAATCTTTAGAAATTTTGCATGTGGAAAAGCAAGATGGATGCCTAACTTAAGATCATCCCATTCATACCTGCTTACTAAACATAAAAGATCACTTTATATACATTTCAAGTGTGCAATTCATCATTAGTTTTCCACTAAAATACATAACACAGCATAATATTATCTGTCAAAGTGTCTAAGATATTATCCATTATTCCTCCATGTTCTTAGTTCTGTGTTCCTCAAAATTGCTTCTATACCTCCCTACTGAACTGTATGTACGCTATCATAGCCAAGCCTGCAAATCACAATCTAATTTTCCCATTATATTTAATGGTCAAAATGACTTGTATGTTCATGTATGACCATCTATATGATATCAAGAATTTATATGAAAATGGAAAAATTGAGGAATTTTTTTATTATCCATATATTCAGATAAAGTAAGCAAGATATTCAGAGATCTGACTTCATTTTTTTATTATCATCTGCATGTTTGGCTCTAAATAGTACCCAGAGGGATTATCTGCTGAAAATTCTACTATAGCCTATGTGCTAAATGGTAACTTTCCTTGCCATACACTAATGAAAACTATCCAAATCTTAGATTTTAAAATTTTTTACAGAATGTTTAAAAAACTAGAGCAAGATCAACTGAAATATTCTAGTTCAATTCTGTCAAAATTACACTAAGATTTTAGAGAGCCAGGTTTTGCCACTAACTTGTGTGACACTGGAAAAGTTACTGCATGTTTCAAGGTCTCTTCCTCCTCGGCTATTAAATAAGGATGACAAGTCAAGTCATTGAATGACTTGTCATTAATAAGTTAGTGGTCTTAACTATTGGTGGTTATCTTGAAGACTTTTAAGAACCTCTTGAAAGCTATCTATGTCCTTCATTCAAGATTTTTAAAATGTGTATATTTAAACATACCCACCAAAATATTGCATACAGTGTGATTCCAGACCCCTTGAAGGCCATTAATAGATACCACTTTAAGAATCCCCATACTAGATCATTTGTAACATCTTTTCTGTCTCTAACACATTAATGTACAATGAGTTAAATATTTATCTTGGTGAGATCTTGTGGGACAAAGTAAATATAAAAGAATAATAATTTTGACTAAGCCAGTATGCATTTTAACTAGGCTTCTTTCCTCATTTTCCTCATATAAACACATGGACTTACATTTACTATCCAAAATAGGAAATTTCGGAAGTACTCAGATAACTTTCCTTTTGTTCATCCTGGCACATATTTAAAGTATTCTGTAATCTGTGTTCTGAATTCAGTCACTTCCTCTAAATGTAGAGCATATCCTTCAGCTCACAGCGTCCAGTTGCTAGGTGCCATTTCCAAATCAGTTTCTCACACGAGGCATAACCTAGAATATCTAAATAATAAACACAAAAAGAATCTTTTGCACTTTCGTTTTTAAATTCACATAAAACCCTGAAGAACTCAAATCACTCTATAAAAAAGATACCTGCACACGTATGTTTATCGCAGCGTTGTTCACAATAGCAAGAACCTGGAAACAACCATGCTGCCCATCAAAAGAGGACTGGATTAAAAAAAAAAGTGGTACATATACATGATGGAATACTACACAGCCATAAAAAAGAACAAAATCATGAATTTCACAGCAACCTGGATGGAACTAGAGTCTATAATACTGAGTGACCTCTCACAGAAACAAAGATCCGAGTATCACATGTTCTCACTCATATAATGGACCTTAAACATGTAATACTATAAGAAAATGACTGACGGTACTGGGAAACTATGGAGGGGGGAGATGGGATTGACAATAGCAAATATCTGTCTGGGGACGGGGAAACACCTCTTATCAACAGGGTGCCTGAATGAAACGTAATTGTATACCTAACCCTTAACTGTACCCCACAAAACCATAATAAAAAATATTTATAAATAAATAAATTCACATAAAAGTAACTCTGCAATATATGTATTTCTGGGCGGGGGGAGCAAACGTTTTGACCAATAGTAGAAAAATTATTTAAAATATTCCATTGTAAAATAATATTTAATTGTATTTTAAAGTATTTAATATAAAATAAATCTTTATATATTTATATCTTTCTCCAGATTGCTATTTATCATTTACATATTAACAATTATAATCAAATAATCCAAAAATAAATAACAATTCTTTAAAATAATTAAGATCTTTTTAGTAAATTTTTTAATTCTGCTAAAATGAAAGACTAAATATACTCCTTAACAGAATTTTTACTTTTATCATACAATTTTTATTGAATATATTTTTGCTGTGTTCTGAGTTCTAACCAACTTGCTCCTGTGATTCCTGAATCACACAGGGTTATGACTGTGCTTAGGGAAAAAAGTTTCTTTCTTTTGTTTCAGTATATAAGAGTATTTGAGTGGTTTCTCTACTACAAGGAAAAAATTTTCAATTTACATTTTAAAATCGATATTTTTATATGCTATGAAGAAAATCTTTTTCAATTAAGAGTATTTCACTCTAAGTATATGTCCTTGTAGTAGTTTCTTAGCTCAAGCACAGGAGTCCTGGATTTGCATTACCTCTTCAGGAAATACTTCAAAGTAATATCTCTTTAATTCTTCTAGTGGGACTAATAATGAGCTGAGCATTGGCATCCTTGATATATTTGGCTTCGAAAATTTCAAGAAAAATTCCTTTGAGCAGCTGTGCATTAACATTGCAAATGAACAAATTCAGTATTATTTTAATCAACATGTATTTGCATGGGAACAGGTAAGTTGAGGTACTTATGAAGATGCATGCATGTGTGTGTTAAATGTAGAGTTGTACTAAATGAAGCAGGGCATATATCATAAATTTAAAGCCTTAAACATTTAAAAAAAGACAAAGAAAATATTTTATTTTCTTCATGTCTATAGCAAAAACAGAAACAAAAACAAAAAACTAGTATGAATTTAGCATAACTTGATAGATGATGTTAAATGTTCTCAATTGAAAATCGGTATGCTCTTCTCCAAAATTTAGCATGTCTGAGCCCTTACAAAGAAATTTCCTTTGAAATTTTAAATAAACAGATGTGTCCAATAGTTTCTCTTTCTGTAGACTGCATAGCTGAAATTCTATTTGAAATTTCAATATCCATCTAAAACCCATTAAACTTCAGAATTCCAGTAGCTAGGCAACAGAACATAAGATAATGGGTTTGATGAAAATGCTATGAAATGGTAATTTTGTCAGGGTACAATGTGTAATTTATGATTCAGCTTCAAAAATATTCTTTCTTAGAAAAAAATCAGAGACTTACTTGAATTTAATTTGGCAAGACTATAGTACCATTTAAATTATTTTACTATCCGAAAGAGTCATATTTCATGTCATTCAGTATATCACTTGTCTCCTTCAAATATTACATTGTTTTGTGTTTAAATTAGAGGTAAATGAACCTGTTTTTATTCCAAATATTTAGGTTTATTGAGAATTTATTTTGAAATTACATTTTGAAAACAGTAGTCACAAAAGAGAATATTTATATCTTGACATTTCTTAGGCAAAAAAAAAAAAAGGATGTAAATTTAAGACTTTATTTTCTTATCTACCCCAGGATCTTGTTCCATCAAATATTCTCTCTTCCTCTCACCTTCTTCACTGCTCTCAACCCTTTCTCCATTGGTGCCCTCCTATAGCCTAGATATGAAGAAGTCTCTTCCAAATTTTAAAACCAAACAGAAAAAAACCAAAACAAAACAGAAACCCTTCTCCTCTCTGTAACCATGGCCCTATCTCTTCCCCTCCCAGCCAAAATCCTTGAAACCATGTTCAACACTCACTGTGTTGCATTAATTTCTTCACCATCTGGGCACATTGAGTCTATAGCATTGATCTCCGATCTCTCCACTTTACTACGTGGCTCTTCCTAATCTCATCAGTCATTAATACATTTTTGCCTTTCTCACTAGGCTGTAAGCTCATTTAGGTCACATATTATTTAGGTCACATATTATTTAGGTCACATATTATTTTTATATTTTCAGAGACTGACAATAAATAGCAAGTCTTCAATAAATATTAATTAAATTAATGTCATCCCACTTTAATATTCACAGAATCCATTTGAACCAGAGACTGAAACAAGTAAAAAAATTGTAGTTTGGGTTTTTTGATATGGATCTATGAGGGTTACCAGGTGCATTCTCATGTGTTGGCCATCTAATTAATGACTTGTATTGGTAGACCTCTATTGTTTTCTTTTTGGAGTTGGGTAGTATCTGATTTTATTGAAACTAGCCTTAAGCCAATTTACAGATATTTCAATAATTATTGCTTTTCACTTTTTATAAAATATTATAATTTACAAATCACTTTGATTGATAGCCTTGAATTTCATCCATGATCCTAAAGTCTTTTGTCTATGGGTTTGCTACAAAACTATAAATCCCTTTAAAATATCATTGAGAAATACTGAAAACAAGCAACTCAAGATTTCCCTCAACAAAATTAAAACTTCAACTAGAATCCAGGATTATAAAAAGCAATTTGAGGAATTAAGACCATTCCCAATCCTTTAGGTGCCTGCCTAGGGGAACTATCAAGGAATTCCTGCTTCATAATTTTATGGATCAGACACTGGTGGCTGAGTATGACCAGGTTAATGAATATGTTATTCAGTAGAAATGGTTTTAGTTAATTATTCTCTCTAGTTTAACATGTGTGTGGCACTTTATTCTTTTACTCTGTTACTCCCTTGCGAAGGTAGAAAATGTAACTAAGAAAAGCTAACTCTGTATGAATTAACTATCACAAACAAAGAGTACGCTTACACTAATTTATATAAATGAGAAATAGCTACAAAACCAAATAATTAATTAAAGTCATGGTCACACCTTTTTTGGTCAAATGTTACCCAGGTTTGACCTAATTTAGAACCCCTTAGTTTAACAGAGCCATTATTGCCTGTCAGTAAGAAATAGTGTCCTTACTTTCATGAGACATACAAATGATCTGGCTAAGTCTCAGCAAGACACAAACAAGCCTTGGGCAGCACCTTAATGAATAAAACACTTCTGGTCTTGTTAAAATCAGCAAGCATTATTTTTACTGATAGTTCTACAACATTGGAACATAAATAATGGTCTGCTGAAAGTGTTTTCTTATTTAACTCAACTTTGATTTATCTGTAATATACAAACCAACAAAGCTGGTTACAAAGATATTTTGAATATGATTTTCCCACTGCCTTTTACTATCAAAAATAATCAATAGACTACACCAAAACATTTTTAGTGAAAGAATTTATGATGGTGACCTAAATGATAGCTTGCTAAGAGGGTAGTTTTATTTCTTTTGGAATGTTGCCTCCAACTAACAATTTGTATTACTTTCCTAGATGGAGGAATTCCTATTATCCACTCACTAGCAGCTATGCCTCCTTTATCCTCATAGTCTATTTTACTATGGACATTAATTATATGCCTCAGAATCCTCTTGACAACAACCTAGAGCATCTAGAACTTCCATCCCTTTCTTTTCCTTATTATCAAGATTTTTAGAGTTAAGAGAGCTGGTCTATAGAAGCATTATTCTTCCAGGGTGTTTAATATATAACTCCTGAAAATTTTCTGGAGTTTGATATTTCATAGTATTTGAAGCTCTCATGCTTTCCCAGCACTAGAAGAATAATTCTATGTATACTGACTTCAAATAAAATCTAAAGGGACAATTTGTATCTGAAACAACAGTTTGACAATTAGATGATAATGTAGGTCCCACCTTGCAAATAGAAGATGCTCGACTGAGAAGTATAGTTGTAATCATTTTAAATTTTAACATTCAGCCAAAAGCTATTCAGTGAGTTGCAGCTGAAAATGTGTAGAATTTTCTCTCAATTTTATTAATTCCACAAGCATAATATTTATATCTCAGCCTTCCTTGTTACATTTGTACAGAATTTTCCTGACACACTGTTGAATTCCATTTTCTGAAAGGCTTTTAGTTAGCTGCTCAAAGGGCTGTTTTCTCATTTCTGACAAGGAAGGCATCTTTTTCTCAATAGCCCTCACACTAAATTTCCAAGATAAATATATAGCAAAGGTTTTGGTTTTATTTGATTTATTCTTTTTGTTCATTATCTTATTTTCTTCCATGTGTAAGACAGCTAAACAGTAATTAAAGTGTGATATAAAGTCTTAAGTCACATTTCTCATATTAGAATCCCATATGAGAAATGTACATCCCCTGTCAAAGGTATTCTCATCCTGGTGCTGTAGTGGTGGCTTTGTATTTTGCACTGTTGTATAATCATTGTGTATAGAACATACAAAAGATGTGAACCCTGCTCCTTAGAAGTTTACACTTAAAATCACGGGGAGCACACACCAACCATAGATTGGTCACCCCTCGGCATGAGTTTGAATTGGAACAAATGACATTGTTCTTTAGGGCACCTAGAACATGTGTATGATGATACTACAAAGCATTGCTCTGAAATCCTGAAGATTCACTCAACCTACTTATACACCTATTTATACTTTGGATAAGTTTTCTTCATCTATTAGAGTAGCACAGCTGACTAGCTATTAATTGGATTAAAGTTTTTTTAAAATGAGCTATTAATAATTGCTTTTTTTTACAAGGGTGAGTTTTTACATGTGTCATTTATACATGTACCCGTGGGTTTAGCACTGAACGTCAGAAGTCATTTTATAAGCAGGAAACTATTTACAGCACATAATGGAAACAATAACTGCAATTATGGCTCTACCTTCTCTTGCAGAAAGTGATGTGCATGACTTTCATCACCAGCTGTTCACATCCTAAAGTGTAAAGCTTTTGTGATTTTAAATGTGGGCTCCAACACATAATTTGTAGCAATTACAAAGAATAAAAATTTATTCAATATATGATAACTATATTTTTAATTTTTTATATTATAAAGTAAAAATAATCAGTCAGCTGATAAAAAATGCATGGACAAGTTTAAAAAACTCCTTAAACATGTCTTCAAATTGTTTTGCTGAGAAGTATGAATTTTTATTTTGTATTCAGCTTTCTTCCCCATTAAGCCACATGTGTGCAGGGTTGGTAGCATGTGTCTTATTTTAGCTCTCTGAGTGAAAAAGACCATTTTATGAGCATTTTCTCAAAGCAGAAAGATAACCAAATACATGTGAGAAGCCCTTGACACAACAAGTCTTTCTTTTTAAATGCCAAGCTTTGGGGTTTTGGTTGAGATTGCGTTCAAATATTCATTCCACTTCTCACACACTGAGTATGGAAGCTGATGTGCAGTGATTAGAGATGTGAGGCAGCCCCAGCAGCGGCTTCTGACTGTGAACATGCCATCCTCCCCCTCTGACCCGGGTGTGTTCCTCATCCCCCTCAGCAGCCATGCCACACTCGCAGTCTGTTTCTCTTTCATTGATGAAACTGGATCTTGCCTTTCATGTGATGTGGGGACTTGAGGTACCTATTTGGATAATTTGATGGTATTTTAAAGTTTTTTTAAGTGTTGGTTAAAAAGTCATTCTCAATGAAATATACAGTTAGGAACCTGGATCCATTGATTGTACCATAGTCTTCTACATGTGCAGTTAGAGCACACTGTTGACAAACTAGAAAGTAGTTTTTTTGGTAACGATTTTAAAATGGAGAAATAGTTGAAAGCAAAACAGATCCTGGTATATAGAAAACTACATTTCTGAATTTCTAACCCAAATGCCTCTTTATTGTTAGCTGATACTCACTAATATAATATAAATTTTATAATTATTTATGGCTTTTATAGAACTTTCAGAAATAGACATCACACACAAAAAGTGACTAGACTGGAATTTTCATCTCAACATGCATTGTTAATACATGTTTTTTCCTGAATAAGGAAAAACTCCTTCCTCCAAAGTTCAATAAAATGTGCATAAAGTGAAACATTAATATTTTATTAGGAATTATCCAGAATACTTTCTCATTAGGCTATTTGTCAAATTCTGAATTAATGACCTGTGTCATCTCAAATTAATGATGACCAGCATTCTCTGTGACCTACCATTAACATTAACATAAAAGCTAACAGGACTGCCAATATCAGCTTTGAATAGCAAATACAGGAAGAGATAGAATTCAAATCATAGATTTTATTTCACATTAAGACTTCAGAATTTTAATGTGTTATCACTTCATATATATATATGAAGCTGACGTGTAGTGATCAGAGACATGAGGCAGCCCCATATTTTAAATATTAAAAAATTATATAATTTTCTTTTTAGTTGGAGTCTCACTCTGTTGCCCAGGCTGGAGTGCAGTAGCACGCTCATGGCCACCCCAGCATCAACCTGCTGGGCTCCAGTGATCCTTCCACCTCAGGCTTCCAAGTAGCCAGAACTACAGGTGTGTGCTACCACACCCAGCTAATTTTTGATTTATTGTAGAGAGGAGGTCTCGCCAAATTGCCTGGGCTGGTCTTGAACCCATGGGCTCAGGCAATCCACTTGCCTTGGCTTCTCAAAGTGCTGGGATTACAGACTAAGCCACTGAACTCGGCCACTTTTTTATATTTTTAAAAGTTATTTCATTAAAGTGTTATTAAAATATGTATATCGCAAAAGATAATGAAAAAGCAAATGTGGTAAAATATGAATAGTTGGGAATAGCCACCATTAAGGATACACAGAAGTTATTTATGCTTTTCCTGAAATTTTCTGTAAGTTTGAAGTTATTTCAAAATAAAAAATGGCAAAAGTTTTTTTTTTACTATAATAAACATATCCAGTTTAACTTGAGTACAGATAGCATCCTTGTATAGATCCTAGATTTTTAACCTTTTTAAAATCTTTCTCTTAGAGAAAGGAGGATTTCTGTCAGTGGTTAGAACAAGCAACTTCTTCTCAATGGTTTCTTTCCACCTTGGGCAATGTTTTCATAAATATTCACACTCATTTGAGTAGTTGGTGAATAGAAGCTCTTTTACTAAAGACAGGCTTTAGGATATGTGTTTATGTGACTTCTCTCCTCTTGCAAGCATTCTGACAACAGTTTTAACCACATTTATTCATTAAGTTTCACAACACATCCAGGCACTTTGAAATTGAAATGTTAAAACCAGAAGAAACCTAAACAAGTATCTGTATTTCCCAGATAAAAATAACCCTCCATGATTTGTACAAGGTTACAGGCTGGTGTAACAAAACCAGGATCAGAAATGTGTGAAGGTTCCAGAGTTATCCAGGGTTTTTCTCATGGACAAACAAATAAACAAAGTTAAAAAAATCCGGGGATATAACAAAGTAATCTTCCATGCAGAAGAAAAGGATGCTCCTACCTATTTATAAACAAAGTCAAAAAAGGAAGGAAGATGGGTCAGTCTGGTCACACGAAAAGCCAAGGAGAATCAGCATTAAGGCAGGATAGCAAGAGATGAGATGACAAGTAGTGGGGATTGTGACAACTGGAGGGAGCAGGAGACCCCCATAGGAAGGTTTCAGTACTATAAAATGGAACAACTGAAGAAAAGCATATAACCCAAAGCAAATAAATCCCAGGATGTGATTTCAGGGCTGGAAGAGTGGAAAGTCAGAGAGTATCTTCACAATGCCTAAAGGACAGGAGCTCTATCTTTTTTGTATCTAGTTCTACCTTCCCCAGCCCCACCTACCCCTAAACATGTAGGTGCTACATGAATGTTTGAGGAATTTGAGTATGAGGCATCCTTTGCAATGCACAAAGACAGCACCACAAACCCAGGTGAACTGCAAATGCCATCTCTCTCTCTTTTTTTTTAACCCCATTTTATTTATTTATTCATCACCCCAACTAGTGATTCATTGTACCTGATAGGTAATTTTTCATCTCTTACCTGCTTCCCACTGTCCCTCAAGTATCCAATGTCCATAATACCATTTTGTAATCCTTTGTGGACCCACAGCTTAGTCTCTACTTATAAGAGAGACCATGTGGCATTTGGTGTTCTGTTCCTGAGTTACTTAATTTAGGATGATGACCTCCAATTCCATCCAAGTTCCTGCAAAACACATTATTTTGTTCTTTTGTATGACTGAATAGTAGTCCATGGTATATATAAATCACATTTTCTTTATCCATTGATTGGTTGATGGGCAGTTAGGTTAATTCCACATCTTTGCAATTGTGAACTGTGCTGTGATAAACATTTGAGTGCAGGTGTCTTCTTTGTATAATGACTTCTATTCCTCTGGATAGATACCTAGTAGTGGGATTGCTGAATCAAATAGCAGGTCTACTTTTAGATCTTTGAAAAATCTCCATACTGTTTTCCATAGAGGTTGTTCTTATATACATTCTCTCCAACAGTGTATAAATAGTCCCTTTTCACCACTTCTGCACCAACATCTGTTGTTTTTTTTTTACTTTTTAATAATTGTCATTCTGATGGGGTAAGTTAGTAAGTACTCATTGTGGTTTAAATTTGCATTTCCCTGATGATTAATGATGCTGAGCATTTTTTCATGTTTGTTGATCATTTGTATATCTACTTTTGAGAAATTTCTGTTCATGTCCACTTTTTAATAGGATTCTATTCTTTTTTTCTTGCTGATTTGTTTGCGTTTCTTGTAGGTTCTGGATATTAGTTCTTTGCTGGATGGATAGTTTGTGAATATTTTCTCCCATTCTGTAGATTGTCTTTTTACTCTATTGACTACTTATTTTGCTTTGCAGAAGCTTTTTACTTTAATTAAATCCCACTTATTTATTTTTGGTTTTGTTGTTTGCTTTTGGGATCTTAGACATAAATTCTTTGCCTAGGCCAATGTCCAGAAGGGTTTTTCCTAGATTTTTCTTCCAGAATGTTTATGGTTTCAGGTCTTAAAGTTTTTAATCCATCTGAATTAATTTTTGTATATGGTGAGAGACAGAGATCCAGTTTCATTTTCTGCATGTGACTGTCCAATATTCCCATAGAATAGGAAAAACTAGTAATTTATTTCTATGAATATGATTTTAATAACATTCCCTAAGTATTTAGTAATTCAAGTTTCCTTCAAACCCAAATTAACAAACATATATGTTAATCTAAATAACAAATATTTATGTATTTACTCATGTATGTATATATATGTATATTAGGTTAATCTTTCTGTGATTTAGTTTTAACTTTGAACTTTTAAGTGATGGAAGCAGTGAAGGATTCAGTACCACAGTACATTTTGATAGTGTTTAAGGCTTTTTCAGATCAATCAACTTAAGTTTCTTACTAATATAAATCAAGCTTGTTCCGATTCCACAAGGACTCCACCACAATGTTTAGGATGGAGAAAAATCACTGGTTTTCCACGTGCTCCTGTTTTGACTTTTTCACTTAGTCTGCAGATCTTCTTTTCTTTCAAATCCATCAGAGCTGCATTTATATTACCCACCTCAATGCAGACGTGATGCATTCCCCCAGCCTTGTTTTTCTGCAGAAAACCTGCAATTGGACTGTCATTGTTCAATGGATAAAGCAATTCCATCTTGGTATTTACCAGTTGACAAAAACAACAGATACTCCATGTTCACCAAGAGGGAATGGCTCACTTCTTTGGGCTCCCAGAACATTCTTATAAAATGCTGCACCCTTTGCCAAATCTGGTACTGCTATGGCTACATGATTGAGTTGACCCAGGTATCACGCAAGACCTGCCACTTGATGCAAGAGCGGCGACATTGAAAATCCTTGGTGTTGGAACTCAAAAAAAGCTCTATGGTGTTTGCAGTTGCTGCCATAACCACCGCCATCAGTACATGCCCCATCTTGGAAAGAGCCCAAATGCCATCTCTTGATATAAAGTTCATTCTTCCTCTCATGACCTAAAATGAGTAGAACCATTAAAAAGTGGACTAAGTTTATAAAAAATAAGAGATACTGATTTATTACTTGAAAACAAAAACCACGGGAGAATAAATATTGAGGATCACATGTACCAGCTATTAAAATACTTCTAGATTCTAAAATTGTGTAATATTGTTAAATGATGGGCTTGCCTCTCTAAGAATGTTGTGATTTCATTCCCCAGGTGTAAATTCTGTGAAAGATCTCAGTATGCCCTGTCATTGCATATTATAAATCTTTTATTATAGGAAAATGTCATGAACCAAGTCACCCCAACTGGTGATTTCAGGAGAATCTTTTTAAAACTTCAGACTTGGATAAAACTATCAAGCAGTAGTAATAAGTGTTCTGCAGTAAAATGATGAAGTGGTGTTTTGGGGGAGTAGGGAGAACACTGTTCCAGTTGAGGAAAGGAAACTGCAGAATTAGTCTGGAAGATGGGGGGAGTTCTTTCTAAGTGGTGAGACACTAATAATGATAATAGACTTTTTATTGTTACTGATCTATGCTGAGTAACCTATGTTTAAAAGATAGAAACTTGCAGCCTCGCTAAGCCTATGGTGACCATCCTTCCACACTGCTGTGCAAGTCTGATGGCTCTATGTAGTAGTGATCTTGAATCTCTCCTAGGGTGGTGCTTTGGCCCTAAACATTTAGGCTGTAGTTTGCGCTATTACTAAAGCATAACACTGGAGGTACACCTTCTATGGGTTTTTCTGCCACTATGTCTTTTCATGACTCAAAATTCAATGAAAAACAAAAGAGACCTTTACCTAGGTATGGGGTTTCTTAATATCTAAGTCTGCTGATTTCTCCTGCCTCATTGCTATATATGGGGTCCGACAATTAAGTTCACAAACTCATCCTAAAAAGTGCTACATGCCTCATTGCCAACTATCACTATAGTCACCTTCCCAGTACTCCCCTTGGAAATCTATGCAACAAAGCCAGCACCTAGTCCACCCATCAAAGCAATTTGGGAGCTCCTTTTCTGGAATGGCCATCAGAGCTGTCATTGTATTACCTTTGATGTTCTGAATGTCGTCAAAATGTCTTCCTTTCAATATTTCCTTATCTTTGGGTAAAGAAAAAAACCATTGGGGGCCAGATCAGGTGAGTAGGGAGAGAGGATGTTCCAATACAGTTATTTATTTACTGGCTAAAAACTCCCTCACTGACAGGGCTGTGTGACCTGGTGTATTGTTGTGATGCAAGAGCTCCTTAGGGATCATTTTTGCATATACCTTTCTCATGCCAAGACTTTCAGTTAAGGTTTTTCTGTTTCTCTACCAATGTTTATTTGGTCTGCTATGCTTCTCACGGCCAACTGACAATTTGTGCACAATTTGATGAATTTTTGCAACGTTTTCATCAGTTCTGCAGGTTACTAGTCTTCCTGACCTCTCTTCAATAGTGATGTTTTCTCTACCCTTAGAAAAACATTTAATCCATTTGTACACTGCCATTTTCTTTATGGACTTATCCCCATAAACTTGGACTAACATGTCCCTGATTTCATTTCTACTCTTGCCAAGTTTAGCAAGAAATTTAATGTTTGTACATTGCTCTAATTCAAGCTCCAGCATTCTCACAACAGCACATAAAAACATGCAACAATATTGAATGCCACTCAGCAAGATACCGCCACACATAGACATGAATACAGTTGTGAGACACTGATATACCAAGGTTATGAAATCTTACCGAGTTGTTTGTACAATGCTGACATCATCATTAGCAAGTTTATGAACTTCATTGTTAGAACTTGTATTTGAAATGATTATTTACCTATTTTCAAAAGAGAACTCAGGCAATCTGAATAGAGTAGAGATTATATTTACTAAACCCATCAGTTTTAATACGGTTAGTAACTGTTTGTCTTCTGCTTTAAATGTATTTTTAATATACAGGAGAGAGCAGAGGACTTTCAGAAGAGATATGATCTCTGCTTCTCACAATATACTTTAAAAAACTAAGCATTTTAAGATCACAACTACTACAAAAATACATAGTGTATTGTTTTGCTCATGATAATCTTACTGTAAGTGCTTTTTAAATTCTGAGTAATAGCATTTTTTTTCCTCCATTGGTTTGCCTGGAGTCCATAATACTAGCAATTGTCCTGAAGGGGAACCCATTGTTTTCCAAGTCACTTATCTCTGCTCTGTATGATCTGCCACAAAAGCATTCAGTGGATTTTGACACAAGCAAATAGAAATGACAAATACATTGACTTGGACCTTAACATCATGTGCTTTCTATATAAAACATCAAAAGTTCTTTTGATCTTTGCAGTTGCCATTTAAACTATAATATGCTATCACCATAATGTGTTTAATAGTGAAATAATTCTAGGTCTACTTACTTCTCCCAAGGTTACCTTCAAAAGTAAAAGCTGTGAAACTTCAAGGCATCATTTTCATTTTCTTATAGCGGATAAACTGAATGTCTTTCAGGTTCTCAACCTTTTAGACCATGGGTTCTGCCTTATTTTATACATTAAACTTTGTTTTATTTAAAAATATACATTTCTTTTTACTGGTGACACCTTGGAAATGAGATTTCAACTTCATAAGCCTTCTACCATAATGATTAAAAGCCAGACTTATCAAATGTTCCACCTGCCACTAGATAAATTCCAGAAATTTCCAGAAATAAGTTTCCTTTCTCTTAACTCTTGGAGCATGTTGTACATAGTATTTATCTATTCCAAGTTACCTTGCATTATCATTCAAATTATATTTTAAATCTGCTAAGGACAAGGAGGTTGTTTTAAACATCTCTATCACCCACTGTAGTGCCTTAGATGTCCATTAATATATTTAAAGAATTACATAATAAAATAATTGTGAAAATTGCCTGTAGTTTAAGTATGTGAGTAATGTAGAAGGTTCTGCCTGAGTCAGTGGTTGTTTCAAATACCTAGGAATGGTGACTCATCACTTGAGAATTGGTGACCACCCTACATGCAAGCGTTGCTGCACATTATAGTTCAGAGGCTGTGTCTCTTCTTTCTTTGACAGACTTCAGCACTGGGCTAAGAGTGCAATTGTGAAGGCAAAGTCATAGAAACAAAACTGGGCACAAGCCTTCGTGTCCCTTTTGTAAAGTAGATCGGTACCTATGTTGTGGTGGCACTACAACCCTACAGTAACTGTCTATGGTTCATTGTTTTTATTTTACACATTTTATATCACAATATATTGGCAAATGATTATTAACTACTATATATTTTTATTTTGTGAATGGGGTTTGTTACCCTCATTTAATGGATGAGAAAATGGAAGTTTATAGAGTAAGGAAAATCCATACCACTATATAGCTAGTTAAGTGCCAGAGTCCACAGATGAGCCCATGTGTCCTTGGTTTTAAATGTATTGGTTGGACCTGCCACTGTCCACTTTACTAACATTGTAAATATCTAGAATCATGACTGAAATATCTAGAATCATGATTAAAATATGATCCTATTGTTCTTGAGAGATTCACTGGGGGAAGGTATACCTCTAAGATATATCTGGTTCATATTCTATAAGTTCTGGATCATAATTGTGTTACTTCTTTTTAACAACATATCCACCTATGGTTTGAAAACTTGAAGTGTATGTAATTCTAGTATAAAGACTGTAACTTCTTTTATTACTACCGTGGGTATAGTCAGTGCTGACTTTAAGGCATTAGCCATTCTGTAGAAAGAAAAATAAAATGGTACCATCAGTTTAAGGGCAAGGTCATAGGGAGGAATTTATTATAATACATGTAAAGTCCAATTTTAGGTAATTGAAATCAAGCTATATATTATTCTCAAAGTCTTCCGTGGTTTTTATATGTATCATGACTTGTTATAGAATGAATACCTAAATGAAGATGTTGATGCTAGAGTCATTGAATACGAAGATAACCGGCCCCTCTTAGATATGTTTCTGCAGAAGCCAATGGGTTTACTATCCCTACTCGATGAAGAAAGTAGGTTTCCCAAGGCCACTGACCAGACTCTTGTAGGTGAGTTTTAAATCCAGTGTCTGCATGGTTTATGAATATAGTCATGCAATTCTGAATGATTTTTTAGATTGCTTTAAATTAGTTGGGATAAAATAGCTATCATAAAGCCTGTATATTTGAATTTAAAGGAGAGGTTTTGGATCTAATACTTGGGCCACAGAATGTTAATGACAGGGTGAAATATTTAGTGATAAAATTAACAAGTTTGGATATTAGACTTGCTTATGTTATGATAAAGTCTCAAGCATAGAATCATAGGTTAGAAATGGCCTTAGAAATTATCCAGCTCAAAATTAGAAATTGATGAGCAGGGCAGAAGGACAACTCTAGGATTTTTAAAACATATAGCCAACAGGAGGGAAATAAATTAGCCTGTGATGTTCTGCTCTATCATTTATTTAATAGAGGTGAGTAGCTACAAATACCTTAATAACCTCTAAGTTACAGTACATGAATAAATGTTCATGATAATAATCCTGAGTCATCAAAGAAAGATTAAATGTATTCACTTTTTCTGTTTGAGAAGGCAGAGATGTATATTATATATTTTAAAAGATTATAATCCAAAATGGTTAAAATGAAAATGTCTTACTCTTTAAATTAAAAAATAAAAACTCTTCAGATTTTTTTCAGATATCTGAAAAAAAATGTTTTTAAATGTGCAACATCATATTCCCTGATGATAGGAGATATTCATTCAGTATAATAAGTACTAGCAGAAAATCTAGATTTACGTTTTTCTCTTACTTACTTTTGGTAGCCATTAAACCTATTTCTTGCCATTAAGCCTGTTAATGTTGCTTCTTTCTGACCCACTGATTGGCTTAATCTCTCTCCTCTAATTGGACAACACTAGATGGAAAAGAAAATATGCTGGTGGGGGAAATCACTTCATAAAAGTCACTTGATTTTTATATTAGATGTTCCTTTTAAGACAAGTTCTCTGAAGGAGGTAAGATTGTTTATAGAAATTTAACAGTTTTTATGATCCTATTGTGCTTTTTATGTAATAATACTAATCTATAGTTTCTCAAATAGAAAGGAGAGCTAAAACACCAAATGTTTAGGCTCATGGCTTGGTATCAAACTGTGTTTCACAAACTTGATTGACTGGTCAGTCTCAAGTACTGCCCTTCCTCCGTACCAGCTGTTGTCAAAATGTGGTTACCAGATCATGAACATCAGCATCACCTGAGAACTTGTTAGACATGTGAATTCCTGGATACCACCACATACCTACTGAGTCAGAAACTGGGAATGGGGCCCAACTGCCTGTGTTTTAACAGGCTCTCAAGGTGACTTTGATGCATGTCAGGGCTTGGGGACTGGTATCTAAATCACGATGGATGAATTAAAAACTCATGATCTTGAGTTTTGCTTTGCCACTTATAATTATATTTAAAATCTGCATATATTAGCTATATGAATATTCTGTCTTTGTTCACTGTACATCACAGTGGCCTTTTTGTGGTGAAATAACTGATTCTCACAATATTTTTTGAGGATCTCCTACATCCTTCATATTGGAGATCAATTTTTTTCTACAGAAAAATTTGAAGGTAACCTGAAGTCACAGTACTTCTGGAGACCCAAAAGAATGGAACTTAGTTTTGGAATTCACCATTATGCAGGAAAGGTAAGAACTCTTAACAATTATGACTGAGTTCCTCTTTAGTCTTTTATTGAATAATAAGGATAGACATGAAAATTGTGGTCCAAAATATTTAGAGATAGCTATATTGATGTAGTCATCTGTTTCTGCCCCCATCTGGCCCAAATTCTGCTCTCCAATGTCCTATATTCTGTTCTGTCCTTTGCCAGCTCTCATTATAGAGGCCACTCCCACTCCAGGACACATACTTCTAGCATCTATCCTGAAGACATTAAAAGAAATTTTCTTCTCTTAGTTTAACAATCATAAGGTTATAGTTTTTCTAGAGGAATGTTTATTAAGTAACTAGGGAAAAAAGAAAGAAAACAAAGAGACAATACTTAAGATCTGGCTTTGGATGAGATTAGCTGACAATGGTTACCTATATTTTTCCTTTTATCAATAACCGGGGACTTTTGATATAAACTTCCTTTTTCAGATGTTAGATGCTTCTCTTTCTACTACACACTTTGTTCCTCCTCCCTCCTTACAAGAGAAGGTGCCAGACGGGAGGTGTGGTCAGAAAACTGAGCTAATCCAGATAGGTGGAATTGGCTACTGAACTAATATGCAGTTGGAGGAAGAAATGTTTCTGTATTAAGAGAAACACATTCCCACATCAAAGCAAACTTCAGATATTCAGATATGTTGTCCTAGACCCAGAGAACGCTTTCTTTTTCTTTTTCTTGTTTTGAGTTAGACTCTTACTCCTTTGCCCAGGCTGGAGTACAGTGGCACGCATGCTCACGGCCACTCCAGCGTCAACCTTCTGGGCTCCAGCTATCCTTCCGCCTCAGCCTTCCGAGTAGCGGAAACTACGCACCACCATGCCATCCCCGGCTATTTTTTATTTTATTGTAGAGACAAGGTATCGCCAAGTTGCCGTAGCTGGTCTTGAATTTGCAGGCTCAGGCAATCCACTCGCCTCGGCCTCCCAAAGTGCTGGGAATACAGGCTGAGCCACTGAGCCCAGCCCAAGAATGCTTTATTTCCTTCCTTCTGGGGAGAATAATGTATCACAATGATGTCCTCCAAGATATTAAAATCAAGAAAGAATGTATAAAATGAGAAATACATTTAAAAAATAAAATGATGCATAACTGCAAGCATTCTAGTCTACTTGGCAACCTCCATGTGTCTGTCAACACTCCACAACCTCTTCTTATTTAAAAAGTATACCTTAAATCATTATAGTTATAGCCTTTCTCATGATTTTTAGCATGACTTTCTAAATAAAGCCTCCTTTAAACAACCATTAGGAATTGCCCATGATCATTTTATTTTTTTACTGTTTTATTTTATTTTTTTTAAGATGTGAGGTACAATTCAGGATTGGGTATACAAATGGTCATTGTACAGGTAAAATTTGGGCCTCTCTTTGGTCCCCACTTCATCTGGTTTGAAAGCAAGTATTCTTACTGATGTTATGCCCCATCCCTCCACCCCCGCCCCCACTCCTCACCTGGCAGTTTTTAAACAACTCTATTAGTCTGCTTGGGCTGCCATAACAAAAATGCCACATGTGTCTTAAGCAACAAAATTTTTTTCTTTTTTATGGTTTTGGAGGCTGAAAAAATCCAAGGTCAGAGAGTTCTTAGCAGGGTTTATGTCTGGTGAGGCCTCTCTTTTGGCTTACAGACGGTTGCCATCTCAATATGTTCTTACACAGCCTTTTCTTTGTGAGCATGGGGAGGGGAAAGAGCTATCTCTGGCATCTTCCTTTTCTTATAAGGACAAAAGTCCTATTGGATTAGGTTATTTAACTTCATTTAACCTTAATTACTTCCTTGAAGGCCCTACTTCCAAATACAGTCAACAGTGGAGGTTTTGGTCTTCAACATCTGAATTTTGAAAGGACAAAATGTGAATCATAACAGCTATTATGTTAAATCATTATGCAGAAATCTTTGGTTTATATTGATCTTTAAAAATTCTTAAACTTATTTAGAAGTGCCAGAATCAGAAACACTCACAGTTTAGGTATTTAGATCATACTACTACTGAAATAAAAATCTATCATGGCCAATTCAATTTAGGTGAATCGATTATCATAGAAATAGGAATGTCTTGGTGGCCCAGTGTGTTTCCATTATGTCTCTCCCATCACTCCAAATAGAAAAAAAATTACCAAATTTTCCAACATAAAAAGTGGGAGGAATCAAACCTCTTTGGTCATTGCAACCCAAATAAAATCAGTGAGACATAAGCGTTTCTCTAAGATACTAGGGATACCCAAAAATGACCAGAAGTAGTTTTTGGAGGGTGGACCTCTTGTAGTATAGGCTTCCCCTGCAAGGTCAGTGTTCTAAGAACCTATCAGCATCAGTGTAACAGCTAGTGTTGTTGTGAGTGGCTGCATTTGACTTCAGTTAATTTTGGGGGGGATATTCTTTTAACATGTTTGCCCATTTGTAATGGATGATTTATGAGCTCACCTGCCCACACCACACTGAGGGCTCCCCAATTTTTGACCAAGAATGGCATGACTTTTGTGTCCCACCTTCTCTATTCACATGTTCTTGCCCCAAAGCGACTTTTTTTTTTGTTTCCCCGAATGAAAAAATGTCCTTAAAGGGAAACGTTTTGCCGATGTGGAAGAGATGAAATAAAAAACATCAGAAGCACTAAAAGGCATCAAAGCTGACGAGTTCAAAAACTCTTTAGAGCCATGGAAAAAGCAACTTGGTAGGTATATTGTATCAAACAAAGAGGACTTTGAAAGTGACTGAAGTTTAAACATATAAGAATAAATACATGATTTTTTATAAGAAAATTCTGATTTGGGGAGGGTCCCCCCCATACAGTGTAAACTTAGAGAGGCTTCCTTCTCCAAACAAATTTTAAGGGACTACCTTTTTAAATCTCTGAATCCCTATTGCTCAGCACAGAATAAGCTCTCAATAAATATCTATTGATGATGATGAAGACAACAAGAATGATGACACTGAATATGATACTGATGATAGTGTACTTTGTCAACAGGTTCTTTATAGTGCAAGTGGGTTCTTAGCTAAAAATAGAGACACTCTTCCAACTGATATTGTGCTACTTTTGAGGTCATCTGAAAACAGTGTAATTCGGCAACTAGTCAACCACCCTCTAACAAAAACAGGTAAGACAATTTTCTTTAACTGAGAAGTTTTCTCAAGCCCAATCAAGTTGTTTTGGTCTCTGTGATTTGATTTGATTTTTTATTTGTGCTGCTCATTCTTTTTTTTTTAATATTTTTTTTATTTTAAAGTTGTGGGGTATACTTTAGGGTTAGGTATACAAATATTCATTGTGCAGGTACCCTTGTTGATGAGGTTTGCCCCCCTTCCCCAGATAGATATTGATTACCATTAATCCCACCTCCCTTCCCCTCCCCCCCATAGTTTCCCGCCACTGTCAATCCTTTTCTTATAGTATTACAGTAGTTGTTCAAGGTCCACTTATGAGTGAGAACATGTGATACTCAGATCTTTGTTTCTGTGAGAGGTCACTCAGTATTATAAACTCTAATTCCATCCAGGATGCTGTGAAATTCATGATTTTTGTTCTTTTTTATGGCTGCGTAATATTCCATTGTGTATATGTACTACATTTTTAAAATCCAGTCCTCTTTTGATGGACAGCATGGTTGGTGCCATGATCTTGCTATTGTGAACAATGCTGCAATAAACATACGTGTGCAGGTATCTTTTTTATAAAGTGATTTGAATTCTTCAGGGTATATTCCCAGTAGAGAGATTGCAGGGTCATATGGAAGGTAGATTTTTAGAGCTTTTAGAAATCACCACATTGATTTCCACAGAGGCTGTACTAGTTTACACTCCCACCAACAGTGTAGAAGTGTTCCCTTTTCGCCACATCCTCTTCAGCATCTGTTATTTTTTGAATTATTGATAATGGCCATTCTGACTGGAATTAGGTGGTATCTCAGTGTAGTTTTAATTTGTATCTCCTTGATGACTAGTGAGGTTGAACATTTCTTCATGTATCTGTTGGTTGCTCATATGTCTTCTTTTGAGAAATATCTGTTCATATCTTTTGCCCACTTTGTAATGGGGTTGTTTGTTTTTTTTCTTTTCAGCACGTTTGAGTTCCTTATAGGTCCTTGATGTTAGGCCTTGGTCAGATATGGAGTTGGCAAATACTTTTTGCCAGTCTGTGGGCTGTCTTCCTGCTCTCTTGATGGTTTCTTTGACTTTGCAGAAGCTTGTCAGTTTAATGAGGTCCCACTTGTCTATCTTATCTCTTATGGCCTGTGCATTTCGGGTTTTGCTCAGGAATTGGATGCCAGTTCCAACTTCCATAATGGTGTGTCCTGCATTTTCTAAAGTTCTTATGGTTTGAGATTTTACATTTAGGTCTCTGATCCATTTAGAGTTAATTTTTGTTTGAATTTTCTGCATGTGGTCAGCCAATTTTCCCAGCACCATTTACTGAATAGGTTTTCCTTTCTCCAGTGGTGGGTAGTGGAGGCTTTGTTGAAGATGAGTTGGTTGAGGTTTTGCTTCTGGAAATCTCAATTCTATTCCATTAGTCTGTATCTCTATTCTTGTACCAATACCAGGCTGGTTTGATTATTGTAGCTTTATAGTAAAGTTTAAAGTCTGGTAATGTGATAACTCTTGCTTTGCTTTTTTTGCCAAGGATTGTTCTGGCTATTCTTGGTCGTTTGTGTTTCCATATGAATTCCTGTATTGTTTTTTCTAGATCTGAGAAGAATGTTGCTGGTAATTTGATGGGTATTGCATTAAATCTGTAGATTGCCTTAGGTAAGATGGACATCTTTATGATGTTGATTCTTCCAATTCATGAGCATGGGATATTTTTCCACTTGTTTGTGTCATCTTTGATTTCTTTTAGCAGTGTTTTGTAGTTTTCATTGTAAATGTCTTTCACATCTCTAGTTAGGAAGATGCCAAGTTATTTATTTTTTTGTGTGGCTACTGTAAATGGGATTGTGCTTTTTATTTGGGTTTCTGTTTGTTTATTATTGCTGTAAAGAAATACTATTGTCTTTTACACATTTATTTTATACCCTGAGACTTTGCCAAAGTCCTTTATCAGTGCAAGGAGGTTTTTGACAGATTCTCTTGGGTTTTCAAGGTACACAATCATGTTGTCTGCAAAGAGAGATAATTTGACTTCTTTTCCTATTTGAATACCCCTGATCGCCTTCTCTTTTCTGATTGCTCTAGCCAGGATTTCCAATACTATATTGAACAGGAGGGGTAAGAATGGGCATCCTTGTCTTGTTCCAGTTTTCAGGAGAAATGTTTCAATTTTTGTCTGTTTAGAAGTATGCTGACTGTGGGTTTCTCATAGATGGCTTTTACTATTTTGAGGTATGTTCCATGTTACCTAGGTGTTTGAGGATTTTTATCAAGAAAGGGTGCTAGATTTTATCAAAAGCTTTTTCTGCATCTAATGATATAATCATATGGTTTTTGTTTTGACGTCTGTTGATGTATTTAATTACATTTATGGTCTTACGAATGTTGAACAAGTCTTGCGTCCCAGAGATGAAGCCTACTTGGTCATGATGGATGATTTTTGAGATATGTTATTGAATCCGGTTTGCTAGGGTCTTGTTGAGAATTTTAGCATCTATGTTTATCAAAGATATTGGCCTGTGGTTCTCTTTCTTTGTTGGGCCTTTACCTGGCTTGGGTATCAATATGACATTAACTTCATAAAATGATTTGGGGAGAGTTCCATCTTTCTCAGTCACCTGGAATACTTTCAGTAGGATTGATATCAGTTACTCCTTAAATGTCTTTATAGAATTCTGCTGGAAAGTCATCTAGTCCAGGGCTTTTTTTTTTTGTAGGTAATTTTCTTATTGTATAGTCAATTTCCTTGATTGTTATTGGTGTATTTAGGGTCTCGATTTCTTCTTGTTTCAACCTAGGCAGGTTGTGTGATGTCATAAAGTCCTCCATTTCCTTAAGGTTTTCACGTTTGTTTCCATACAAGTGTACATAGTAGTCTCTTATGGTCTTTTGAATTTCTTTAGGGTCAGATGTGACTTCATCTTTTGTGTTTCTGATTGTGTTTATTAGGGATTTTTCTCTCTTTTTCTTGGTCAGTCTAGCTAGGGGATCATCGATCTTGTTTATCCTTTCAAAGAACCAGCTTTTTGTTTCGTTGATTTTTTGTATTATCTTTTGGTCTTCTATGTCCCAGATTTGGGCTTTTATTTTGGTGATCTCGATTCTTCTGCTGAAGTTAAGGTTTTGGTGGTCTTGCTTTTCCGCCTTCCTTAGGTGAATTGTTACACTGTTAATTTGTGATCCTTCCATTTTCTTCATGTGTGTTTGTAGAGATATGAATTCTCTTCTTACTACAGCTTTCATGGCATCCCAGAGACTTTGGTAAGATGTTTCTTCATTTTCATTTGTTTCCAGGTATCTTTTAATATCTGTTTTGATTTCATCATTGACCCAGGAGTTGTTTAGCATCATGCTGTTTAGTGTCCATGTCTTTGTGTGTTTTGGGGGAACCTTGTTGGTATTGATGTTTATTTTTATTCCACTGTGGTCCAAGAACATGCATGGCAAGATTTTGATCTTTTGAAATTTAGTTATGCTTGATTTATGGTCAAGTATGTGGTCGATCTTAGAGTACATTCCATGCAGTGATGAGTAAAATGTATAGTCTGTGGTTGTTGGGTGGAGTGTTCTGTAGGTATCAATTAAGTCTATTTGTTCAAGAGTCACATTGAAGTTCCAGATCTCGTTGCTGATTTTTTGTCCTGATGATCTGTCTAGGGTTGTGAATGGGGTATTAAAGTCCCCAACTATGACAGTGTTAGAGTCAATATCTTTTTTGAGTTTACCTAGAAACTGCTTTATGAAGGTTGGTGCTCCTATGTTGGGTGCATATATGTCTAGGATGTATATTTCTCATTGATGGATTGAACCTTTTATCATTATGTAGTGGTCTTATGTATCTTTTAAAATTTTTGATAGCTTAAAGGGTATTTTATCTGAGATTAAGATTGTGACTCCTCCTTTCTTTTGTGTTACGTTCACCTGAAATTTTGCTTCCCATCCTCTTACTTTGAGCCTGTGAATGTCCTTTCTGGTGAGATGAGTCTCTTGGAGGCAATATATTGGTGTCTGGTGATATTTTATCCATTTTCCATTCTATGTTTTTTCAGTGGTGCATTTAGTCCATTTACATTCAGGTAAATATTGAAATATAAGAGTTGATCCCTATCTTAAGGTTTTTATAGTGTTGTTGTTGTTCCTGTTTGTTTGTTGTCTTCTTTTGGTTTGGGGGTTGGTTCATGTGTGTTTTTAATCTTTTTCCTGTACTCTTGTAAAGAACGTTGTTGTTCCTTTTTCCTTTTCTTCTGTGTTTAATACTTTCTTAAGTGTTTCTTTTAGAGGTAGTCTGGTGGCAGCGTAAGTTCTTAGGGATTGGATATCTGGGAAAGATTTTAATTCTCCCTCACTGATGAAGATTAGCTTGGCTGGGTAGGTTATTCTTGGTTGAAATTTTTTATCTTTTAGAACTATGAAGATAGGGCTCCAAGCTATTCTAGCCTGAAGGGTTTCTGTAGATAAATCTGCTGCTATTCTAATTGGTCTTCCATGGTAGGTAATCTGACGTTTTTCTCCTGCTGCCTTTAGGATTTTTTCTTTTATACGTACTTTGTTTAGGCGAATTATTATGTGTCTGGGAGTTGGTCTTCTCATTTGTTGTCTTGCAGGGGTTCTCTGAATCTCTTGTGTTTGAATTTTCACATCACTGATGAAATGAGAGAAGTTTTCTTGAATAATTCCATGGAAGGTTTGTTCCGGGGTGGTCTCTGTCTCTCTTTCTGCCTCAGGAAGTCCAATTACTCTTAGGTTCAGTCTCTTGAAGTAATTGTTCATCTCTTGAAGGTTTTGTTCTATCTTTTTAAGCTTCTTTTCTATGTTTTTAACAGTTTGGGTTAGTTCTATGTTTTGGTCCTCAAGCTCTGAGACTCTTTCTTCTGCTTGGCTAATTCTGCTTTCCATGCTTATCTGTTTGTTATTTATTTCATTCACAGTATTCTTTACCACTGTTATCTCAGTTATCAACTCCTTCCTAGTTTCTGCTTGTCTCTCCACGGTTGTTTTTTTTTTTTGAGTTGGAGTCTCACTCTGTCACCCAGACTGGAGTGCAGTGGCCACTCCTGGCCACCACAGCTTCGACCTGCTGGGCTCTGGTGATCCTTCCGCCTCAGCCTTCCGAGTAGCTGGAATTACAGGCACGTGCTACCATGCCCAGCTAACTTTTGATTTATTGTAGAAATGAGGTCTCGCCTACCCAGACGGGTCTCGAACTCGCGGGCTCAGGCAATCCACTCACCTCAGCCTCTCAAAGGCACAGGATTACAGGCTGAGCCACCAAACCCAGCTCACAATTCTTTTTAATCTCTCCATTAATGTCTTGATATCTGGGTTTGTAGTTTGAGACCAGTCATTCTGGGGGCTCTTCATTGTTTGCATTCTGAAGTCAGTTTTCTCAGTGTCTGACCTCCCAGGGGTCTGTGAGAGACCCATATTCTTCTTTTGGTTTTTCTTTTTTTGTGTAGATTTTTCTCTTCCCCTTTCCCTCCCCTTCTTTAATTCTGTTTTTCAGGGAAGGTGGGGTTGCTTTTACTTCTTTTTGTTCAATCTCCTGTTCTTCCTCATGAGGGTCCTCTGGCTTTGTTCACTTTTGAGATTCGACTGTAGGTTGGGGCCTGTACTTTTTGCAGTTTTGAGGTTTAATTGAGGGGGAAGCTGTGATTCAGAATCCATCTGCAGATCCCAGTATCCACCAATAGGTGTATGGGCACACTGGAGCCCACTTCCCACTGCCTTACAATCTGTCCTTGCAGTGGGGTTTAGGTTTGCTCTCTGGAACAAAAGGAGGTCAGAAAAAGGAAAATAATGGAAGAAGGGGTGGTCAAAAGGAAGTTGAAGTGAGAGAAGTGTAAGAGGGAAAATAGACATACATACCAACTAACGAATGAAAAGAGACACAAGGCCAGAAAAGAGTACAAAACAAGCAAACAAACAAAATTCCCTAAAGCATATTGGTAATCACACAAAGACAGTCCAGTAAGATCATGCCTTTTGATGTGTTTTTCCCCAACACAAACAGATAGTCTAAATCAAAAAGGTAACAAAAGTGAACAAAACAAACAGTCAAAACAATAAAATCAAAAATCAAAATAAGAAACAAGACTAGCTCTGGAGTCTTTCTTGAGTGTCTAAAGTCTCTTCAGCTTTGATCTCTAACCCCTCCCCTTTGCTCTCATTGCAGGCAGATAGATTTACTCATAGATTGGGTCGGTTCCCTTGGCTTGCTACCTTGCTGCCTGAGGACTGAGTTGTCTCCGTCTGATTCAGCATAGGGGAGGGGCTTCTGTCTCCTGTTTTGGCAGGTTACCTTAGAAACAACAAGGAGACTGCTTGAAGATGGGCAGGGCAATGTGAATCTCTGCCTGGAAAATGACTGTGGTGGTGCCTCCTCTTTCACCGATCCTTTCTCTCTACTCATCCTTTCTCTCCATTTGTCAGGTCGGTAGATGATCCACTATGACAGGCGATGGTGTGTGTCTGGTGTCAGGCACTGGCAGCAAGTGATATGACTGGGCTCCATATTTGGTATGCCACTGGAGGTGTGGAAGAGGGAACCGGGAATTTCTGGGTTGGAGCCAAGAGCCAAAGTGTCAGCAACTGGTAGCAAACAGCAGTAGTCCCTTGCAGAGACCATATTGCGATGGAGGCTGTTTGCTGCGTGGGACTGGCTATAGTGGCCACCGCCCATGTAGGCAGCAACTGCGGGTGCGTGTGGAACTGACTTCAGGAGTCACCTTTTATGGAGATTGTCACAGTTCAGCTTGTCCCGTCGCCATCTTCCACTCTTTTCTTATGTTACGCAGTTTTTGAAGGTCGTCGCCCTATCGTATAAGACATTTCTTCAGGATGATTCCCCATGACTCCAAGTACTTTTCCTTCTGAAAAGGAAGTTTGGCGATTCAGATGAAAATTAACTTTCCCATTTAAGAGAGTCTGTTTAGTGAGTACAGCGGGTCTGAGCCCCCTGGGAGCACAGACACCCACGCACACCTGGCTGGGCCAGGAGAACCCAGGCAGCACCGCACCCAGCCCTGCCCAAGTGCGGGAGCCACCACTGCCACCAGTCTCTGTGATTTTAATGAATTCAATCCTAAATCTTTCATGTTAGTTTTTCTTCAATTCACTAAATATTTATTTATTAATATATTCTGCCCCAGAACATCTGCAGAAAATATAAAAATGAATATAGAGAAGTTAGGTTTTCATTAAAGATAAGTATTTAAAGCACTTACCCAGAAATAATGGTAGTATCCTATCTACCCAGTACAAGAGTACACTCACCTCCAGAGCTGAGAATTACCTGCTGTTTTCAGGAGTAGACAGTCTTTGGATAATTCTTCGAGGTTCTGAAAGTTTGGTGAACTTTCTCATTGATTAAACCTGCATATGTCTTTGTTCCACCCAACCGTGTACCTTTTTTGCATTTGCTTTAAGTAGAAAAAAAGTTTGGGTTATTTTTCTTTACTATAGTTTAAATTTGTTCTTTGCATTTTCCTTTTCATAGTTTTATTGAGGTATAAATGAAATACAATAAATGGGACATATTTAAACAGTAAAACTTGATGAGCTTCTGACATATATGAGCACCTGTAAAACTATCACCATAATTAATGAGCATACTCATTAGTTGCAAATAATGTTTCCTTATGACCCTTTGTAATCCTTCCCTCTACTTCTCCCTGCCCCATCCAATTGTTCTAGCACCATTTATTGAAAAGATTGTTTATCCTCCATTGAATTGCTTTGACACTCTTGTTGAAAATCAATTGACTAATATGCAGGTCTATTTCTTACTCTTTACTGTGTGTCATTGATATTTATCTGTCTTTAAACCAGTTTCACACTGCTTGACCATTGTAAATTTATAAAAAGTCTTGAAATCTGGCGGTATTACTTAACCTAAGTTTGTTCTTCTTTTTCAGACTTATATAGGTAATTGTAATTCATTTGCTTTTCCATGTATGTTTTAGAATAAGTTTGTCAATTTCTACAAAAAATCCTAGTGGAGTTTTTATTGGGATGCATTGAAGCTATGGATGAATAATAAAGGCATTGATATCTTCACAATATTAAATCTTCCAATCAGTTAGCACAGTATAGCTCTCTATTTATTTAAGTCTTTCTTAGTTTCTCTCAGCAATATTTTGTAGTTTTCAGTGTTCATCTTGCACAACTTTTTTCAAATTATCTGCTTGTGTATCACATTTTATGCTATTATAAATGATAATTTTTAACTCAAATTTGTTTGTTGCCAGTATATAAAATCCATTTGATTTTCTTATATTGATCTTTTGCTCTGAAATCTTGCTAAATTCATTTATTAAAGTAGCTTTTTGAAAGTGAATTCTATAGGATTTTCTCCATAGATGATTATGTCATCTGTGAAGAAAGAGTTTTGCCCTTTCTTTTCCAATATGTTTACTTTTAATATCTTCTTTCTTGGTTGCACTGGCTAGAATCACCAAAGCAATGATGAATACAAGTGGCAAGAGTGAACATTCTTGCATTTTTCTTAATCCTGGGTGGGAAAGCATTTAGTCTTTACTAGTAAGTGTGATATTAGCTCTAGGTTTTTCATAGATGCCCCTTATTGAGGGAGGAAGTTACTTTTTATTTCTAATTAACTGAGTTTTTATCAGGCATGTATGTTGGATTTTGTCAAATGATTTTCTGTGTCTATTGAAAGACCATATTTTTATTTTAATTAATTATTTAATTAACAGATAATTGGAATTTAGGTACAACTGACTGCATTAACATCAATTTTTAATTTTTATTTTAATTCATTTGTTTTAATTAACCAATAGTTGGAGTTTAGGCACAATTTAAAAAATCTATGTTTTTCGCCCTATTAAGGTATGTAACCAGGCTCTAAATACTATACCATGTCTCCTAACTATCAGCTGAACTATGTCTGGTTGACCAGGAAAGAGAACGTAGTAGTCAAAGATGCTTCAATAATTGCAGAACCTCTGAGATATCAAAGACATTTGGATTTTATTTTTACGCATGTGTGCAAGCACGTAATAATCATCATAAATAACATTGTTATTTATTATCGGTAGGCACTATACTAAGTACTTTCAGTTACTCTTAATAACAGCACTGTGAGGAGGTACTACTTTTTACAAATGAGACATTAACAGCCAGGCTCGGTGGCTCAGCCTGTAATCCCACGCCTTTGGGAGGTTGAGGTGAGTGGATTGCCTGAGCCCGCGGGTTCGAGACCTGCCTAGGCAGCAAGACCTCATCTCTATAATAAATCAAAAAATCAGCAGGGCGTGGTAGTGCATGCCTGTAATTCCGGCTACTTGGAAGGCTGAGGCGGAAGGATCGCTGGAGCCCAGTAGGTCGAGGCTGCAGTGGCCGGGAGCAGCCACTGCACTCCATCCTGGGCGTCAGAGTGAGACTCCAACTCAAAACAAACAAACAAACAAAAAAAAACAAATGAGATATTAAGACTTGGAAATATTGATCAGCTTTCCCAAGGTTACCTCATTGGGAAGTGTTAGAAGTAGGCTTAAAAGTCCAGATTTTCAGTTGTTTATTATGCTTTCTCCAAGATTCTAGAATAACCATGGTCTTTTGTATAGAGAACTTCAAATATGAAATATAGTTCAGCCATCATTGGGGAAAATGCACTACAATTCTTCATAGCTCACATCTCTAGTTTGTTTTACCACAGATCTTTTCATTGGGTCAACTATATAAAAGTAAAGTGGACATATTTTCTGAAATTAAATCTATGCTAATTTTAGTTTCTGTTGAGCTATGTAGATGAATTTTTTAATGATTTGTATTTATTTTGTTAAGTAATTTGATGACTAGTATACACATGTTGTTAAAGTGAAATTAGAATTCTCTACTAAATTTTCTCTAGTCTTTTAGTTTTCGGATAAACTTAAAATGTTAATTAAATTTTTGTTAATGTTGAGTAATGGTATCTATATAATAAGTCTAGCCCAACTAACCTGCTCCTAGCACTTTGTATATACATTATGCTTCTAAGAAATCTCCAACCTGGGTGCTGTGGCTCATGCCTATAATGCTAGCACTTTGAGAGGCTGAGGCAGGAGGACCATTTGATACCAGAAGTTCAAGACCTGCCTGAGCAATATGAGACCCCATCTCTACAAAAAAATATTTTTTTTTAAATAGTTTAGTGTACCTGTCATCCTAGATACTTGGGAGCCTGGGAGTGGGAAAATCACTTGAGCCCAGGAATTCAAGGTTGCAGTGAGCTATGAGTGTGCCACTGCATTCCAGTCTAGAAACTAAATCAATTTATTTATTTATCTATAATAAATTTATCTATAAATAAATAAATACTAAGAAATCTCCAAATCTGCAGTAATTTTTTTCCCAATAAAAATGTTGTTTAAAAACTTTCTCTGGTAATCCTTAAAAAAAAAACAAGCAAAATTCCTAAAAGTGACTGCCTCTGTCTATTCTGCTGTAGTCAATAGGTTTCATGTTTGACAAATGAGCAGTGTAGTGAAAGCCAACACACACACACACACACACACACACACACACTCATTCGTTGGTTCCTTGTGCTTGGTGGGGGTGGGAGAACAGTGAAAGTGAACTACATTTTAGTGTCCTCCATGTGCCAGACATTTCATCAAAACTCTGTGAGGTAGCCACCATTCTTCCCATCTTATGGATTCAAATTGCAGATTGGAAACTAGTTAAATGACCTAAAGGCAACACAATTTAAATACTACAGCTGGGATTCAGTGCCAAACCTTTCTGGCTTCCCAGACCATCATTAGATTGTGTACATTTGTGCAGCCCCTAGAATGAAGCACCTATTTCTGAATGCTGGCTTTAAAATGGCCATTGCCCCAACCATCCTTGATTTGTTTATAACCACCTCATGTAAATTAATAATTCACATGATCTTTAAGGCCCATTGTAAAAAAAACTTAGATGTCATTTAACATACACACACACAAAAGAAACAAGTTGTTCCTTTCATATGCATCTTCTAGCAATTGAAGGGAAATCTGACACTCTACCTTTTCTGTTTTCCAAGTCCAAGAGTTATTTTTTTTTCCTGAACTTCAAATTTATGAATTTTCATATGATATCATTTTATCCCTAATTTTCTCAATAAATAGTTAACCAAGCATGTAAATATGAATATTGTGGGATCAACAATGCTTATTTTAACATTTAAGTAAATGGGAAAAGTCATCTAGCCATTAAGGATTCTAGTAGGTATATTAATTTTTTCTACATTCCCATAGGTAATCTGGCACATTCTAAAACTAAAAATGTTATCAACTATCAAATGAGAACTTCAGAAAAATCAATCAACCTCTCAAAGGTAGGAAAATACATTTTTTCATAGTAGTGAGTCTAAGAATGTAACCTTTACACTGGCAATATTTGTGTGCTTCTAAGAGCAAAAAGGTTTGTTTTTTGAGTTTGTTTTGTTTTGTTTTTTGTGGGGTTTTTTTTTTTTGTTTCGTTTTCTACCTTTAATTTTTTTTTCTGTTTGAGCAGACATTTGTATTATGTTCATGTTACTGTTAGTGGCTAAAATAATCATGCATTTCTGATATATTTCTAACTCTTTTTTGTAGCTAAATTAAATGTTATACTGAGATCAACTAAAAATGTATTAACTAGTGAAAGACGGTGGCGCACAGTGAGACTCAACACCCGTTAAGGCCAAGAGATTTAATGAGTAGGAGTGAGGGTGGCTACAGGGCCTGAGGGTCAGGCTGTAGCGCAGAGGCAAGGGGGCAGAGGCTTTTATAGGGGCTTAGGGCGACCTGTCAGTCGTTTATAGGTCGGCTGGCAGAGCTTCATTTAGGTTGGTGGATTTTTCGCGGGTGCAGGAAAGGGTGAGCCCGTATTGTGAAAGAAGAACCCGGAAGGTGCCGTTTCAGACGCCCCCTTTGTTTGCCAGGTCGCCATTTTAGGCGGGGGCTGGGTTTGGGCCCCTTTCCAGGAAAAGGGAGGGGGTGTGGTTTGCTAGCGCCTGGCAGTGGCCCTGGCGGTGGCCCTTCAGCTAGGGTCAGAGATATTCACATTCTATGTAAGATCGATTAAAATTCCAATAAGACTGACAAAACCATTACCTTAAAGAAAGCATATCAACAACATTTTGTTGTTTTATGTGTTTGAATACATAAACTATTCAAACGTGTTTTCTGTAAATCATAAAGTATAACAGGTACTGAAGCATCACTATCTTCCTCGGTCTTCTTAGGGTGAAACTGGAGAAGCTACCCGTCATGCCAGAGAGACAACCAACATGAAAACACAAACAGTTGCATCATATTTTAGAGTAAGATATTATGATGTGTTGTGCTTAGGGGTGTTATTTATTCTAAATGAGTTACTAACAAATAGCAGAGTGCCATTAGCAAAAGAGAGTGTTTATTGTATTTTATTTACTATTTGGTAGATACAGAATATGTTAGTGTGTACTGCCAGATATCTGTGGATTAGTTTACTTTGATTGGTTGTATATTGGTTACCTGCAAAATTATTGTATCCCTGATCAATCTTAATGGAGGCCAATACTTTGGTTAAAGTTTTTCTATGTGTTATTAAGACAAACTGGACTCCTTTACCTGCACACAACAGAAAGCTAAACACCAAAGCACTGGGATTTTGCGGCAAGACAGTTTTATTATAAGTTGACTGGCTAAGAGACAGGAGGAAATGCTCAAATCTGTCTACTAGAGCTGGGGGTTGAATCAGATTTGATAAGCATAGGATAATGAGGAAGGACCTGATTGGATCTAATAATAAGTGATGCTGATCGGCATGATTTGATTGGATCTTGACATGAGGCAACACAAGGACTCAATCTGATTAGATCCTGCCATGCAATGTCTGCTTCTTAATTCAGACCCCACTCCTCAGTCTGAGCACTTAGGTTCCCCCTACAGTTGCATCCTCGGTTCATCTGGGCATGCTCAGGTTACATGATGTTCAACCTGGGCGGTCATGGCTACTGAAAACAACGCACAACTTTGTTACATAAAAGTTGAACCAAATTGGCCTGATACAGTTGTACATAGAACCAAATACATTTCCACTAGAATAAAGCCTATAAACATTTTTAATTTAATGCTATGGGGACTACAAATTCTCCTTCTCCCTCCTGCATGATTTTAGGATGGACACATGGGGCAAGGTTGAGCATCCATCTGCATTCCATATCACCCTGTACATACAGAGTTGAAAAACCTCAAAAGGAAAATAAAACCCAGTATAGGAACGTGGCAAGGAGAAGAATCTACCAGGAGACACAGTAACATCAAAGGGATATGCTTAGCTTTGAATCAAGGCAATTTTCCTTCCTTGGACGACATGAGAGAAAAGAAAGAAAAAATAGTTTTTCTTTATTTTCTTTACTGTCTGGAAAACTCTAGATAACCTTGCCCTTATTATTGGGTCCAGCTCTTGTTTATCTCTTCTGATAAAATCGTATTAACCAGTCAGTGAAAATGAAGAAAATACTGCTTAAAACTTGGGAGTTATTAATATAATTTAATGTGGAAGAGGTAGAAGAAATTATATTAAATTTACTTAAGTATTCAGTGAATACATCCAGTTCTTTAGCAGAATCATGAAATACTTCTTAAAATATATGAATATTTTTACTAAATATTTTTCAAGTCCTAAACTCATAGAAGACAGTGTGTGCTTAAGCATCTTTAAATAGTGCCTACTACATTTATATGCTTAATGTCTTACATTTGCTGCGGATGCATTCACTTTATATCAGGAATGCAACACAGCTGAATCACTGAAAGTATTTATAGCCAGATTATTTTCTTTTTTAATTTTTAATTTTAATTATGTGGGGTACAAGTCAGGGTTAGGTATACAAATGTTCATTATGCAGGCACCCTTGTTGTTAAGGTGTGCCTCCCCCGCCCCTGGCAGTTTCCAGTACTGTCAATTCCGCCCCTGCTCTCTCCTGGCAGTTTCCCACTACTGCCAGTCCCTTTCTTATAATTTTATGATAGCTGTTCAAGGTCTGCTTATGAGTGAGAATGTGTGATGTGAGTTATCCAAGACCATTATACCACTGTTGTTAGTATCAAACACTGTATGTACAAGTGTGTTTAAAACAGATTAGTTCATGTAATCATTTTATTCTTCAGGCCAAAGTAAGAAATAATAGGAGATAATTCCACACAATATGTTGTATGTTTTTAAAGTCATTTTTCATTCTTCAGAGAAAAATGAACAGTGTGGCATATGCCTTGGTCCTAAGAAAAACCAATGCCTAAACTACAGTAAGCTCCTGCTTAGAGTATCACCTTTGTATCACCAGTGCCTGACAGATGTTTGCATGACTAAAGGAATGATGGCTTACAGATAAATGTAATGAAAAAAGCTCTATAGTGGCAGCCCAGCTGTTTGAAAAGATCACATCCGAGTCTCAGTCCCCAAGAGGAAGCTATGCAAATTCAGTGCTTTATCATTTGCCAGTGTCAGCATTTGTTTTGCACTGACTTTATGACTATAGGCTCTTACATTTCCAACACTAAAAGATTCAGCTCTTTATTCCATACATTACGTTACAAATCCATGTGATCCTGGTCTTTGAAATGCAAGTTTTTGGGATTTCACTTTTAGTTGAACTATGATTGTCCTGATATATTTAGCTGTCTAGTAATTGGCTATTGTTGTAATAAGATATTGGAATTTAACAGTTTTACATCCATGTGATTTTAAAAATACTCCTAAAATAAATAAGAAAATGATCAAATTAGAACAGATTAGAGTATCTAAATGGATATAACTTTGCTTATTTTTGTATCTATGCCCTATATATTAAAAAATCCATTAACTTCTCTATTCTTATTTTAAACTCGGAAATGATTCTGATCAGGATTAAAGTGTTCACTTTTACATTTTCTATAAAGAGAGAGTTGAACAAGGAAATTAATATGTAAACAAGATGAATCAGATCACACACCTAAATATTGTAATTCGACAAGTTAGCCTGAAAGAATATAGTTACTTAAAAACAAACTATGTAAAAATAATTCTATCTATTAGTTAAAGTGGACTGGAGAGTTTATAAGAAAACTTTTAGTAGCTAAGTTTCTAGTTTTTGCCTTTATATTTTTGTAAGTAAATCTGTGTCTTAAAAAATATACTATACATTAAATTTTTCACAAACACAGATTTCCCTCCATTTACTGTGACTAGTGTGAGACTTTGTAACATTCATTTTTTTCAAACTTTAGTCTTGTGTAAAAAGAATGACTTGCAAGCTCATAAGTTTTTGTTGCTACCTTGAGAATTGGTTTTTTTGGTTTTTTTTTCCATATTATAGTATTCTCTGATGGATTTGTTATCTAAAATGGTGGTGGGCCAACCTCATTTTGTCCGTTGCATCAAACCAAATAATGAGCGTCAGGCAAGAATATATGACAAAGAGAAAGTTCTGCTACAGCTTCGCTACACAGGAATTCTGGAAACAGCAAGAATTCGAAGGCTAGGATACTCACATCGGATACTCTTTGCTAACTTTATAAAGCGGTATGTGGATTTCTTTTTCAATTTATATTAAAAATTCTCCAGAAGAATTATAGAAAAATATTATTTAGGTAGACTAGGAGGGAAGTATTTTGTTCATGCTAGTAATTATATATTGAAAAGAGAAGGTAACTATTAACTGAGGCTGAAAGAATCTGTCGTCAGCTAGGAGATCCTATGTGGTAGCATAGGATACCCGTCATAGACAGTATAATCCAGAAGATACATGACACAGACAGTGTACTCCAGAAGATACCGGTCATACACAGTATGATCCAGAGTATCCGGATGTCTGTACTAAAGAGTTGGAGGATCTGGGTTCTTGTCCTAGTTCTGCCACTTGCTATGTGGCCATGGGCCTATTACAGTGATTCTCAGCTGGGAGAGATTTTTCCTATCAAAAGACACTTGGCAATGGCTGGGGACATTTTGGATTGTCATGCGTGGTGGTACTACTGATATGCTAATGGACAGAGGCCTGGGAGCCATTAAACATTCATTCTACAATTTACAGGATAGTCTTCCCAAAACAAAGATTTATCCAACTCAAAATACCAACATTTCTGAGGTTGAGAAACCTGGCCTACACAGAACCTCACTTTCCTCGCCTACTGAATCTTTATCCATTTAAAAAATAAAGTTAAAATGTAGAAAAAAGAATCAATGGCATAAGAAAAAATTTTTAGTACTTGATATTAATGTAAAATAAATTAAGTTATATACTAAATATATCATATTAAGTGATACATGAGTGGTTAAGTGTAAAAGTTCAATATATTATATATTTAAATGCCCATTTTTAAATATTTTTTAATCACTTCTATAATTACTGTTAGTCATCAAACTTAAAGAAATTTCTGTTTTCAAAGGTGAAGTCTATTACAATTTCCAAGTAAAACCTACTGTTTGAGGAAGTCTCCATTTATAATGCTTTTCAGCCTTTTTCAGAATGTATAAATTACTATTCAGAACAAAACAAAGCCTTGTTTTGTGATTGCATAGCAAATTGTTATTTCTAACATTCCTCCCCTTGAAAAAACATCTTATGTCTTGTATCAGGTATTATTATACTTGGAGTAACAAGACTCTTATTAAATGTAATGAGATCTGATTCTTTCTATTAATTTTTATATTTTCAACGATTTTTGGTAGTTCTTGATTTTTTTTTTCCTTTAGAGAGACCAGGGAACATTCATTTTGAGTACACTGAAATTAGGAAAATTCTACCGCTTTTTCATGACAGAGATCAAAATTACATAAAGATCAAATATTATATAAGTTTGTGACTTTCATATAGGCCAATCCTTTATAGTAGTCTTAAACAGATTTTGAAACTTTAAGTTTTAGAGTTTAGAAATATAGCCAATATCTAATCATTGACTTCACTTTCTACAGATTAGACCCAATCTTATCTCCAAAACTAAGGAATAAGAAATATTGCAATTTTTTTTATTGGTCAGTAGGTAAATTCTTCATTCTGTTAGTTAAAGCAGATAACACAAATGTAATAGATACGAGAGTTTAAAATTTCAAATTAAAATTAAAATTTGACCTTCTTATTCTGCATTTTATGTTTTAGAAAAAGAGCAGATCTTTAACTTGCTTAAATAGTAGGATAAATATTATTAATATAATATGAATAGGAGTACCTAAAGGTAGTTAAAAGTTTCAGTGATTTTTTTTTATGCATAAGACACTGTGCTAAGCACTGTAGGTGACACAGAATTTTAAAACTAACTTGATCTTCAAGAACTGACAAACCCGTTAGGATTATCAGAGCCATAGACATGGAAAGTTAACAAGCAGTGGAAGGTAATAAATGCCAAGGTCCAAGAGAATGGTACAAACAGTGTAAGAGTTGAAGAAAGGAAGAGCATCTCCAGGAGGGCTCATAAGAAAGGATATCAGACAAGGAGCTTTCAAACTGAGATCTGATGGTACAATTTGTGGAGAAGATAGGGAGGAACCTTCTCGATGTACAGGTTAGTGTACCTAATAATAGCAGGGCTTGGATTAGTCTGAATTGGCAGAGTAGACATTGGTGAAGTGACAGAAGATGAGACACCAATAGTGTTAAAATTATGAAGAGAGAGCCTTGAATGCTAGGCTGACATTATAGTTTCAAAAATAGCAATGGTGTTACAATATGGACTGTAAGGAAGACTAAATCTACATTCTTGATGATATTGTGTTGAAAGATCAGAACTGAGAGTAAATTCTTAAGTGTATTTCAAAGTCCTGCGCTATTATAGAATAGCAAATTGTTACATGATAAATGAAGAGGAGGGAGAAAAATTAAGTATACAAAGAACACATGAATAGCTATTCTGAATACAAGAGGTTCCAAAAATTAAAAGCTAAATCTTTACTCTGTTACTAATTTGAAATTATTATACTTGGGGTAACAAGACCCTTACTAATGAGATCTGATTCTTTCTGTTAATTTTTATATTTTCAACGATTTGTGGTAGTTCTTGATTTTTTTTTCTTTTAGAGAGAACAGGGAACATTCATTTTGAGTGCACTGAAATTAGGAAAACTCTACCACTTTTTCATGACAGAGATCAAAATTACATAGAAAATTAAGTATACAAAGAATACATGAATAAATTTGTAAAATTTACATAGAAAATTAAGTATACAAAGAACACATGAATAAATTTGTAAAATTAAGTATACAAAGAACACACGAATAGCTATTCTGAATACAAGAGGTTCTAAAAATTAAAAGCTAAATCTTTACTCTGTTACTAATTTGAAATTAAGAGCTAAATCTTTACTCTGTTACTAATTTGAAATTATTATACTTGGCATCATCATCCAAATTGGCATAGACTCTCAGGAAGGCAGAACAGTTTACAAAAGTCCCATGGGGGTGTAAATAGGACTTAACCTCATCCGTTCTGCCTTAGCCTTTCATTAACCCTCCACATAGGAGGCAAAATTTCCCAGACCCTTTGTCCTATTGTAGATAAGGTCTTCTGTTGTGTGACAAAAAAACACTCTTAAGTGAGGATAAACAACATGAACTTACTTTGCACAAGACATTGGGATTTTACTGTAGTTATTTCTAATGAACCCTATAGTAAGAAGCCACCAAAGTTAGCTTCATTTTCTCACTAGGCACCTGTACACAATGATTTGGCCACCAGAACTCTAATACAATCAGAACTTATTGAAGGCAGTAGTATAATGGAGTAGATAAGTTTACGTGCTTTGAATTCAGCATGTCCATGTTTGAATCTCTATTCTGCCACTTACTAAATATGTGACCCTGTACGAAGTTATTTGAATTCTACAAGCTTCAACGTCCCTCACTGTAAATAGAGATGATAATAACTGTATCCATTAGCATTTAAGTTTATGAGCACTAAATGAGATAATACATAAGAAATGTATAGACAGAACCAAAAATCATCAATATACATTAGCTAGAATTATTTTCATTATTATTAATCAGCAATAAATTAAATCAGCATTTAATTGAGAGACCCACTATGTTCCCATCCTAGAACAAAAGATTAATTCAAATCTCAATCGAAAGATTTAAAGATCCAAGCATTAATAAAAGAATCTCTGACACTGAGAAACTCACAAACCAGTTATGAAAGCAGTGCTCTAACAATTTGCATTATTACATAATGTAGTCAGCTCCAGGACACAAGGGTGTGGGTCTCCTGTGTTCACTGCTATGACCTAAAAAGAATACCTGGCAAATAGTAGGTGCTCAAATATGTATCAGATGAATGAAAGAATACTGGATACTTTAATGAAAGTATGCACAAGGTACTCTGAGAGTATAAAAGAGGAATGGTTTGGATTATAGTAGGAATTCAAATAAAGTAGAAAATCATAAAAGTAATACATAAATACATATCATAAATATTTAAACTTATGACATGAATGTAGGTTTGTTTTTAATCTTTTGACATAAACTTAATTTTTTTCTTTGAGTACACTGATCATAGTTTATTGATTCTTGCATAAACTATCCATAATTCTTCATTTATGATTTCCAGTTTACATATCTTGAGTAAAGCAAAAAAGTAAAGACACTTGTGAAACAATCTGAGGACTGAATTTTTTTATTCCTATGATTTTCCTCAACTTTTTGTAATAGCTTCATCCATGTTTAATTTCACAGGTTTTTAGATGACTTGTTTATATCATCTTACCAAAGCATTTGATAGAGTTTTGTAGAAACAACTCTCTCACCTTCTTCACTCAGCTTTCAGTCTGATTTATGTGAATAATGTCACATCAAGTATAACTGACATAAACAGGTTTGGGGACAAAGACAGCTCCAGTGAGAGCAAATGCACACGGGCATGCTAGTGAGAGCTGCTAGTCATGAGCTCTGTGTATACAGCAGACCTCAGTCAGTATGTTTCACACAGGAAAAGGAAATGTTGGTTAATTCACCTTGTCTGTTAATTGAAGATATGTTAACAAGAGTTTCTAGAATATTGAAACATTAAATCTTCTATAAGGTAACAAAAAGTGGAATGGAAGGATGTGCAGTCATAGAGAATAACACAGCAAAGGCATAGATACATGAGCAAACATGGCCCTCTGGCAAAATTTTAAATAACTTATGACTGAAGCTCAGAGTTGCCATGGAAAATAGCAAAGGGGAAGCTGGAAAGGCATGCAGGAATATAGAGCAGGAGAGGGCTTGTGTACTTGTGGCAAACAACTTCAGATAAATGCTTTTCGGCATGTGTAACCTTTCTATTCTATACATTCCTGCTGCTCCAAGGCTCACATATTTATGTCATCTGCCCAACCTTTGAAAGCATATGATTTGCCATCCCAGCTTAGGACTTGGGAAATCTATGGAGACTTTTCAGGAAAGGACATGGTTAGATTTTCATTTTAGGAAAATAACTCAGATACAACTCTAGAAGATAGCTAGAATGGGGTAGGGAGTGAAGGTGGAGGTAACTGACTGGGAGACATTTGCAGAAGTCTAGGCTGGAAGGCATTAGGGGTAGATTCAAGGCACTGGCAATTAGCGAGAAAGAAGTGAGTTCCAGAGAGATTGTCAAGCTTATTGGATACACAGAGGGAAGAATAGGAAAGAGCCTAGACTGACACACAGATTTCTAACTTCAGTACCAATGGTGATATCCTTCAAAGAGATAGAAAATAGCAGAGAAAGGAAAAAGGGCCCAATTCTGCTGAGTTTGGTGTATCTGGAATAACCAGGTGGGGAGGTGAGATAGAAAATCATAAATAATGTGTTTAGAGTTGATGTAAACAGGGTTGAAAAGTTAGATTCAGAAATCACCACATACAGAGAATAGTTGGAACCAAGCATGTAGGTGAGACACCTCTTGCACGAGCTGAGAAAGAAATTGAACATTGCAGAACACTAGCATTTAAGTGGCAAGTCTAAATATGCTGACTGTGGAAGACAGAGGGAGATGGAGAAGCAGGGGACAGGAGATGGAAGCCTTGGAAAAAACATGACAGAGGGAGGGGCCTGGGGCTGGGGACCCCTGACTTAAGGTATTTGCTTTGTATCAACAAACATTCATTTTGAATATGGAAGGAGCCACAAAAGAAGTGGTATTACAAATATACAGAAGAGAAGAGAAGGAGAAGATGGCATCTAGAACACAGGTAGGCGGAAAATAAGTCGTTCTTTCTTTGAAGAAAGAAGGAAAAATTAATAGTGGGCAAATGAATTTTTAGTTGGACAAGAAGTCTCTGAAACCTGGATCTGGTGACCTTTACTGAAATAGTAGATAAACTCACCTGCTGAGAGAGGTGCAGGGGGTAGAGGCAGGTGGGAGACTTGACAAAAACAGGACAGAATTAGTTTTCGTGAGGAACAAGAGAAGCAAATGGCCCTGGTCACCTGTGAGCTTCCTAGTGAGCTAGCTAGTGAGGACACCACTTGTCCGTAAGGAACATACAATGAACAAAAGGAAATTTGCTCTGTCAATGTTCTGAAGCCTTGCATGAGGGCAGAAGAGCAAATGTTTGGATGGTCCAGGTGTGCATGTTTGCAGAGAATGTACAACAAAAGAATGGAGTGAGAGAGTTGAGAAAGCTACCTAAGCATGGCTCTAGTGTGAACCGTGAGGTCCTGGCTGGATCTGGAAGGAAGTAAAGCCAAGAAATGGTTGATAAGCTGAAAGTGCAGAGTCACTACTGGGGGCAGAGTCACAATGTGCACATGAGCGAGTTAGTGGGCCTGAAGACTGATAGGCATGTCAGATTTATCTGAAGAAACAACAAAAGCTATGATCGTCGCTTCATCCTAGACCATTCTAAGCCAGGATTCCTCTCCAAAGAGCCTAACAGAAGCTAGTTCATTGAAGATTTAATGAGGTGAAACTTAATGGAGCTGGATATACTATTTTTGGAGGTTTTATCTATGGGTTCAATTTTAGATGAGGAAACGGATCCTTAAAGAGGTACTGTGATGTGTTCAAATTTACACAGATAATGAGTCAAGATTAGAACTCCACTCCTCTGGCTCCCAGTACAGTAGTCTTCATTTCAACCATGCTCTCTTAGTCTCCTACACATTGTAACTCCTCTTTCAAAATTTGGACTCTACTCAAATCTGTTGCTTTTGTTTTCACTAGACTTTTAGGCTAATCTTGTACCAAGAAATTAAAAATAAGGGAGTACTGAAGACTCTGGAAATCTGCCTTTTTGCACAAGATTCTTGATCAGTGTAAATTAAATTTTCTTCCTTTAATTCATCCCTTCCTCAATACTATGTGAGCTTAGCCAGAGGACCTCCTTCCAGTTATTTCCTGCATTAACTTTTTATTCTTTTCTCCCTTCAGTTACGGATAGATTAAGCCAACGGAGAAAATCTCCAGTGAGAGACATAGTGTAACTCAAGGAAAAACAATGATGGAAGGCGTGTATACAGTGGTGGAAATGTTGGGTAGAATTAAACTCCTTCACCAATTTTAAGATCTGTTCCCAGTGTTTTGTTAGTCCTGTTCCCTTTAGTGCCCAGAGAAATGTCGCAGGGGGGGGGGGGGGGGGGGGGGGAGGGAGGGGGGACAAATTTTTCTTTCTAGTAACAGAGTTTTTGTGGGGGATTTCAGTGTTAAGTCTTGAAAAGCAATCACAAAAGTGAAGAAACAGTGCCTAAATGCTTACAAATAGACTGGTCTGGGTTTATGTCAATCTGGAATTTGTTCTACTACAGAGTTGTTCTGAGGATGCCTAAAGGATTCCCTTGCATTGCATCTAGGAGTCTCTTTCCCTCCCCTGCACTAAGCTGTTGAGTGGCCACCAGGCTACTGAGGTATTGAACCTTTGTACAGCACTAACCAGCTCTTTTTCCCATTCTAAGGTACTATGTCCTCTGCTACAAGTCAAGCGAGGAGCCCCCAGTGAGCCCTGACACCTGTGCCACCATTTTGGAAAAAGCTGGTCTCGATAACTGGGCTCTTGGAAAAACAAAAGTAATATTTTATGTAATTTTCAGGGATAAAATAAGTAATTATGTTGGATTTACTGAGAATTATAACATCTTACAATGATTGAAAATATGACTTTTTAAGTTACGGGATTTCTAGTTTAAAATAGAGGAAGTAAATTTATACATTCCTTAAGGTTTCCTTTTTCATCAAAATTAAACATTTTTGCTCTTCATAAAGTTTAAAAAATATGAGAAAAAATTGTCTTGGAGATTGATCCAAAAAAGGATAAAACCAATAATCAATATATTTTACTTCAAATGGTATTGAAAACAGATTGATATATTTCCTCTGTGTTATCATCACCAACTATCATCATAAAGCTATAAAGAATCATCATGATATAAATAGAATTCCTGTTTTTCTCTTTTTTTAAATTCTCAAATCTATTTCTATCATAAACTTGAAATTTATTTGGAGTAAAACATTTAACTTTATTACTAGACTTGCTATATGTGCTTGTACATTAATATGTTTATTTATTAGCTTTTAGAATCTATGAGAAATGAGTATATGTAATCCCTTAGAAAATAAAGTGAAAAATTATAACCAATCTTGAATATGGAAGTAAACTAGGTTGCTGTTTGGAGAAAAGATACACATATCCTCACAGCATTACAAGATGGGGAAAAGGAGATAAACAGGATACCGCTGAGCACTAAATGCATCTTAGGGAGTATGAAATGTATCACTGGGGGAGGATAGAGAAAAGAGCCAAGCTAAAGTGAAAAGATATTCATAAATTGACCACTCAAGAATAACAACTACCAGCCTCACTGCAAAAGTAAACCAAAACAAATTTCCATATTGGCAAGTAGATTTTATATTAGTTGTGTCTTGGGAGTGGGAGGTATGGGAGAGAATTTTAATATTATTCAGATGTCCTCTTTGCAATTTAAGGGAGGTTTTTAAAATATGTCTATCTTAGACTGAGTGTCTTCCATAATCAGTAATCCATATTTAGTCTTTAGTAAGGGGATATTTTGGCATAAAAAATGTGTATTTTGTCCACACATTTTCTTTTAGATGATGAATTTTAAAAAGACGAATTTCATCAGACTGAAATCTCATGATTTATGGTCTGAAACACATGTCTAACTTCAAATGGAGTTTTAACTTGTAAAAAGGCCCTTTGCAGTTCTGGTTCTGCATGATATTTAAGTAGCATTTTAAAGCTATTTGTATTTTTCCACTTCACCTTTTCCAACTCATTAACATGGATAAAAGTATTTAATATAGGAACATTTATAATTCCATGCAAAAAAATGATGACCTTTTTAAACAGATTGAATTTTAAATGAATTGTCAATAGCAGAATGGACTAAATATATTAACATCTAGAGTACTGTAGAAATTAAAACTGAATTAAATCAAAACCTGTAATGCTGAACTGTTTGCCTATGGTTCCAACCTTTCAAGTAATGGAACACTGAGAGAATTCTACAGTCAGGGTTACCCCAAGTCTCATGACTCAGCCATAAAATTTGAATTTAAGTGACTTTCTTGGTGGATTCCATAAACTCTTTGAGATGAATTTTATTAGTAAATTTGCTATTAAAAATATAACCTTTTTATTTCCTTGGGGAAGAGAAGTACAGAACTGAAAACTTAAATTAGAATATACCAGGCTTTCAAAGTCCTTCCTTACTCTGATTCATGGTGATTTGAAAATAATCAAAATTTTAGAATAATCAAAAGTCAATCCTCCTTTTTCCATGGCAGCCTTTGGGTTAGTGAGAACACTTAGTTAAATCTGCTGGTGTCCTGTCTCTGCCTTATTGCCTCCACTGACAACACTACCAGCCCCAAAGGACAGTGACCCTGCCTTGTTCATCTTTGTATTCCCAGCAGATAAGTACATATAGTAGGTCTCAGTAACATTAGATGAATGAACTGATAGAATTATGACTGTTCTCTGTCTTGCAACTAGGTTTGTAAGATTTTTTAATTTGGGAAATATAATTGTCTTTATAAAACAAAAGGCACAAAAACTAGCTTACCACAGAATATATGATGCTGGGATAACTTTACTAGCTTACCCCAGAATAAGAGCTCAACACCCCCTACTCTAATTAGTTCATCCAACAGAACCTGAAATTATCTGTTATAAACAAACAATATGATTGCATCTTCTGTGTTTCTTCTCAAAGAAAGATTTTCTTCAAGCGTAAAAATCTATGCTATCAAAGCAACATCCAGGCCAAAGAAGCAACAGACAGTGATTTTCAAAATCTAAAATGATTTAGAATGCAGACTTTTCTTCAAAGCATAGCACACATCTGTATGCCGTGGTTTTATTTGTATTTTATTTTAATTCTTTAAGGTGTTCCTTAAATATTATCATGTGGAACAGTTAAATCTAATGAGAAAAGAAGCCATTGACAAACTTATTTTGATTCAAGCTTGTGTCAGAGCATTCTTGGGTTCAAGAAGATACCAAAAAATACAGGAGAAAAGGAAAGAAAGCGCAATAATCATACAGTCAGGTAATCACTCAGATACTCTCACAGTGTAACAAAGCATAATGTTATATTTAGGTATAGACACAAAAATCAAATGTTATAGTACTTCTTATAGTCAAGCCTCCAATTCTTATGTAGCTTTTTGTTTAATTCCAGACTGTGTTGCCTTAATACTTTCTTTATACTAAATCTAAATCAGATTGTTTTAGTGATTGGCACTTTTAATATTTGAATAAATGTTTTGTTTTAAATAATTTAATTTTAAAATATTTTGTCAAAGATTAATGAAACACAATTGACTTATTGTGCAAGATATGGCAAGTGATAAAATTAATTACAGATCTCAAGAATAATACTATTGTAACTCATAGGACAATAAGATGTTTTCTACTTTACTCCAAAGGTTACACTTGCCATAATTTTTGACAACTTAATTAAATCTTATTTTGTTAAAGGGCATCCATTTCTTTCTGTTAACTCTAGTGAAATAATATTTATAACCAAGCTTTACTTCACAAATTTTTATTAAAATGTACTAATAGACTTTGGATTTTGCTTTCTATTTTTCTATAAGAAACTAAATTTAGATAGAGCTGGGCATAGCTTGGTACAGTATCTTTCAAAATGCTTTGACTGGATACTATAGTAAAAAAATATTCATTTTACTTTGTAACATGATATACACACATACTACAAGCTATATATTCTGATATTTTCTATTCTCGTCTATTCCATTTCACTTTTAGATGATAGATTTTACCTATTAAGTTAGCATTATATCATGACTAATGATTTGCAGCTTGCATTCTGAAGAACACCCATGTAGTGGGCAGAGTAGCTAACTGACACTCAAGAGATTCATGTTCTAGTCCCAATTCTGTCAATCAGAAATGGGTCATCATCATCTCTTCTGGTATCTTAAGCCCTTAGCTTCTCACAAAAACATCAAAATGCAAACCTGATAATTTGGGATCTAATCCTTTATCTACAATTTCAATTTCTGAAAAAGGATTTCTAATAATTTATTTGACAATCACACATATACTAATAGGAAGAGAGGCTATTTACGGTCCTTTATTCATCCCACTTAGTAAAAACATACTGTTTTCCTGAAGAAATATTCCTGTGTTTGATTATGAGATGTTGCTCTGACATGGGGAATGTTATAGAATACATACATGCTTTGTATTAACTTTCTAAATTTTTAAAAAGTCTATTCTGAATTCCAAAATATATCTGACCCCAAGGATAATTGGTCAAAATGTCCAAAACACATGACAAAAAAAGAAATATAATTATTAACAAATTTTAAGCAAATGAGCACACTTTGTCATCAACTTTGCTCATATCTATCATTTTGGTTTCATTTTTGTATTGCTCTTAGAAGGAAAAGTTCTTTCATTATTCTATTGCTATAGCTACCCATATAGAAGAGTCTTATTAGTTAATCCCATTTTATTTAATGAAGCTGTTTTATTTGGAATTTTTATTTCATTTCCCTTTTTTGACTTTTATGGTCAGAACCACCTGTTTCTATTTGTTTAAATAATATCATTTTATTTCTTATAATTAGCATTACTCTGAGCCTTTTATGTTTCAGCTGCAAGAGGACATCTTGTCAGGAAGCAAAGAAAAGAAATTGTTAACACGAAAAATACAGCAGTAACAACCATTCAGACTTACAATCAGGAATTTGACTACAAGAAAATTTTTGAAAATAAAAGGTATAATGATGTTCATTGTGACATATAGAGTCTTTCTCATACCTAGCCAGATTCCTGGTACTGACACATTAAATGTCAGTGAACACCCAGGGTCCACTTTTGTGTTCGTTATTTTATTTGGGAGTGTATTGACATCACACTGATAACCAAGCTTTCCTTCTCAAGGTTTTCCTTCCTTGGCTTTCCCCAGACTGCTTTCTACTATTCTGCCCCTGATTCTGAGTGTCCTTTACTAATACCTCCTCCTCTCCCCACATTTGAATCCTCTTCCACATCTAAATGTGTCCCTGGGCCCTCTTGTTCATTCCCATAACCACTGGCCCCTAGGTCATAATCACCAACTACCCATCCTTCTGAGCTTTCATGTCTGTAATTCCAAATGCATATTAGCAAATCCACTTGAATTTTATTTATTCTGCAGGCTTTACGCTAGGCAGTGGGGGCACACCGGTACATGAAACAAAACCTTTATCCTCAAATTTCTCATAGTATTCTGGGAAAAAAATGACCAATAAACACATGACTCTAGTAAAGTGGGTTGATTCTGATATAAAAATATAAAAGTGGAGAAGTGGAAGCGAGGAAGAAGAAACCCTGCCTTGGCTGGTAGTGATTAGGGGAAGGGAAAAAAATATTTAGAGTTTTGCCTAAGTGGTGAAACTTGAATCGATCAAAGATGTTGTCCAATTAGTTGTTATCCAGGAAGATAAAGATCATTCCAACCCCAACCTCAGTACCTCTCTCTTTAACATCAGAACTGGCCATCGTAAGGGTGAAAGAATGAGATGGCTTCCTTCTCTCCGACATACCCACATCTAATCTTCTCTTGCCCCTGCTGCCAATAGTGGTCTCATAGATGGTCTCATAGATGAGTTCTCACCTTCTTCCCTCACGTTCACCCACACTCCTCATTTCCTTATTTGACAAACATGAATGGTTATCTGAAATGTATAGGCACTTGGCATTTTCAGTTTTTCTGTGTATTGTGAGACCTACATATATGCTCTTGTCATTGTCTACAAGGATCCAAATGATTTGCTTCTCGTTGTTACTGGCTATGAAACAGTCCAGCAACCTCAAAAAGATCACAAGACTGCCTCAGGAGCAGAAGGGTGGATATTACCTGTGATTCCTGTACTTCAGGAGTCTGAAGTACAGGAGTCTGGGAGAAATCTAAACTGGTTACAAATGGAAGCGAGATGAACTAAGTTTAATTCTTCTAGAAATTACTATATGTAGAATTTAAATTATTATTTGGATTTATTATATTTAATAAGGATGTCGATATTCACTTAGATACTGATTTGTTACTACCTTTCTTCTGAGGATACCAGAGATTTGCTTTCAATTTAGCAGATACTTATTAAGCATCTACTGGGCATGAGATCCATCTTGGGGCACACAAATGTGGATGAGAAACTATCACTACTAGTTTAGGATGGAGAATTTGATATTTACTTGGCTAACTGTCATAGAAAGTGGACCACAAAGTCAGACATAAAAGAAATACAAGCAAGGAGTCAAGAGAAGCTCAGAGGAAGGCAAGAAGAAGATTAGGGAGTGGAGGGGGTATGGGGGAGGGGGCTGACACACACCTTTCTGGAGATCTGCAGGCTGGTGCTCTCAGACCTTTACAACTTCTGAATTCCCTTTTCCCCCAGCTACCTGTAGCTCTTGTTTTTGCTTTACCCTTCACTGACAGAGCCCTGATTTGTGACCCAGAAAACCATCTAGAAGCTAGAGAATGATCTAGTCCTGCAGGCCTCTCCAGCAGGTGTCAGGGGAGATCTCCAGCCCTTCAGGGCTGAACTCTAAAAGGCTGATCTTCAAAAGCATCGTAGCACTTGGGCTTTAGGTACTTCAAGTGCTGTGCTAACCACAGGCATAGAGTGTCCTGTAGCCTGAATCCAGGCATGTAACTGTTGTGAGAATTTCAGCACTGTACAGCAAGATGTCACCAATAAAAAGCATTTAGAGTATCAAAAAAAACTTATAAATGGATTTTTTGGGATGTAGTCAGAAACTGCATGTATATCTTCTCTCATTAGTTGTCTTTTGAGTAAAATAGGCATTCTTTGGAAGAGATGTATTATGGAGGAATTCAAAACACTGACATAGCCATTTATCAAAACTATAGGGATATTTTGTTCCCTACCTAGTTTTCCGACCGATCTGACAGGAATCTGTGATGCCACCTGTATGAGCTTAGGGATGGCATAGTAGGCCTAGGAGTGGCCAATAGAACAAAGAAAACGGTGTCTGAGTAGCTTTTTCCAGTTTTGACTCAAAGAAGAGTCCTTCTTCTCAAACAGATTCAAAAAAACCCAAACTCTCACATGGGTTTCCTGGCAAAGGTGAAAAGTTTTAGGCTAAAGCCCCCTAAGTAGTAGGGAGAAGTGTTAGCATTTCAAGTGTCAGGTTATGACATTTTGATTCTACCTTAACACCTTTTTCTTGGCTGTGTTGCTCTTGTAAGGGTTTTGTCCCTGGCCAAAAAAAAAAAAAAGCATAGTGAAGACCTTATCTCCAAGTTAAAGGGAAATTATTTTGGAAGTATATTGGCAAAGTAACAATTTTGAAATTTTGGCCAACATATTACAAGATTATGAACTATAGCAAGGACATTGCTTTTCCTTTAATTTTACAAGATAGTTCCTGTGATCAGCAAACTTAGTGCTTATTAAAGTACAGTATGTCAGTGTAGTGAATATATTCTTCTTACTGATCTCAAAACTAGGTATATTTTCCACAACATATCATCACTTTTTTTTGAAAAGGATATTTTGAAAAGATTAAATTCCTAGAATTTTGATATCTCATGAAATGAAAAAATGGTTCTTCATATGCCAGAATATTTCTTATTCTAAGTAGAATCTGGTTTTCTCACTATTTGAGTAACCATTGCAGTTCTCACCAAAGAGAAAATTTTGAGAAGTACTTGATTAACATGAAATGATACATTTTTATTTTGAGTTTTCTTCGTTTCATTTGTCTTTCTCTCGCCATTATGTAGCATGTAACCACTGCCAGAAAATAAACTCTACTTTAGTACCGTATATTCAGATATAATCTGTTTTACACAGGGAATCTTTTGTGAAGAAACAAACAGAAAATGCAGTCTCTACTAATGAAAAAGTCAATTCAGCTCCAAATAATAAAGGGAATACATCTGTAGTGAAGACTTCTACTTTCAAAATGGAAATGGAAGCCACTAATGCTGTTGAGAGTAACAACAGAGGATATCACACTCTGAAAAAAATGAATAATGTGTATGGGGAAGAGGCTAATCAAGAATTGAACCTTGTAGGGGACCCTTGGGCAGAAGAAAGCCCTAAACAGAAATCTATCAAAGACCTGGAAGACAACAGTAAACTAAGGAAAGTGGAGAAAGAAGAGGCTGTGAATTATTATCAGAGGTACACAGAGGAAAGGATTTTTGAACAATCAAAAGCAGCATATCTAGACAGAAAGGGCATATCAGAAAAGCCAAGCTACCCAGGGCTTTGGTTAGCTGAGAATGAAACTTCTTTTAAAAAAACTTTAGAACCTAATCTTAGCCAAAGGTCAGTTTATCAAAATGCAAATGGTAAGGAAAAAGAAAAGAAGACATCTGTAGTTACCCAGAATGCACCGATATGCAGCCAGGAGAGAGGCCATCTGAGGCATGGGACAATCAAAGAGAGGCAAGCTGAACCAGTAGTACAGACCCAGGAAGAAGAAGATAAAGCAGCAGTGTTCATTCAGAGCAAATACCGGGGTTACAAGAGAAGGCAGCAGTTAAGGGAAGATGGGATGTCTTCTTCTTTTGAGAATCAAAAGATCGTTACAACACCAGCAGAAGTAACAAGAAACACTCCCAGTTTGTATTCCTACCCCACAAAACATGAAGAAACCTATAATATTAAGATGTTGGATAACAAAGACGCAAAAGCAATTTCAGAAAAGGAAGCACGTGATTTAGCAATTTTTTCAAAACAGGTATGTGTATAAACAAATTTCTTTACTAATAAAACTATCTGAGATCTATAAAATAGCAGAATTAAACTAATAGTTAACTGTATATTGTTTCATCTGTGGTTTGTGAGACTACAAACTGTTTTAATAAACTATCTCAAGGATTGTGCTATTCAAACATCCATGAACTTTTCACCCACTTTACTATGATAAAAATCATATAAAGTGTAAAATATGATAGAAACTTTGTGTAGTGAAAGATACTAGAGACAGGTTTATACTGCGTACTAAAATGCTGAGAATTGACAGTGCAAAGTTTGATGTTCCTGTGAGCGTTTGATCAGAGCTCATAGAAAAATTTTTTAAAGTTTCTAAATCTCTTAAAGTCTATGCTTTCTCCTTTTCTCAAATTTGAGAAGACATAATTAGGCATCAAGTTTAGCTCTGTAGCCATACTGAGTCAAAAATGCATTGAAGTTGAAAGTTTGCATGCTACATCATGACAGTGAGCAGTAATGGACAATAAGGAATCACAAAGCAGAACCACAGAGAAAAACTCCCTTTTGGAGGACATCTCGTGCTGGTAGTAGGCATGTTTCAGCTGTTTCTAGAGGGGGAATAGGAGGCAGCAGGTTTTAGGGCTTCTGATGATATATACATGCACCTCTGATAAATTAGTTCTGTGGACAGGTCACAGGAACCAGCTCCTGAAAAATGCCAATTCCAGTTCCTCCTTTCCCTTTCTAGGTATTTGACCTTAAGAAAATCACTTTATGTTTCAGTACTGTTATTTCCTACTGCATAAAGTGAAGACTTTTAATTAGGCAACCTCTAAAATATATGAACTGCCATGGTATCCAATGAAGAAATATCATAATGGTTAATTCAAAGAAGGATCGTCTAACACTCCTAAGCTCTGCTTTTTGTCTCTGATGGTGACTGAGCCTATGAGAAAGCACACCAACTGCTCTTAGACTCCTCCATAGTGCTAGAGGTGTGGCCCAGACATCTCCAACTTCCAACTATCAGTAGAGATCTACCATTGATTAATTTACCTAGCCCCTTCCTGTTCTATTTTTTTAAGCACATGGAAATAGTGAGTTTAATGTACATGTGATCCTTCCTTTTCCTGGTGCACAGATATTCTAATTCCAAAGACCAATCAGGGATTAGAACCCAGATCCGCTATGCAACAGAGACACTAAGGAGATGTAGAATTACCAAGCCACGCACCTACAGCTGGCCAATAACCCTATGGGAGTAGGTTCAACACTCCATAGAGACAAAGCTAGAGGCAGAGAAGTAGGAGCCCTACGTTCAACCTATCAGGACAGTCATGTTATCAGAGCTGAGATGCAGACAAGAAAGAGGCAGAGGAGCAGAGTAGAAAGAGAGGGCCCAGGAGAGAGTAGCCCTGAAGTCAGGCTAAGAAGACTGGAAAGGAAGGGAAGGAGCAGCAAAAGGAGGTCCACAGGGTAGAAGCAGAAAGGCAAACACAGCAGAGTGGCAGAGACAAAAAGCCAGATCCTAGGAACCCTGAAGAGGAGTTGATCAAGATAGAATTTGCACATAACCCAACATGTTTGGCAGTGTTTAGTGAAAAATGTGGGGTGGGCAAGTAACTCAAAGGTGAGGTTGTGTCAGGTGAGGACTTTATTAGACCTTGTCTCAAGAGTCAGGATGGGCTCTGGAGAGAAACATGAGAGTGCCAGAAGTGCTGGTAAGGAATTTATAAGCTCCCAGTGTATCTGCAAAGCTACCTGAATGCTTTTCCTTGCTTTAATCTGACACATGGACTTCTTTTTAGATATCAAAGTTATCTGAAGAATATTTCATTCTGCAGAAAAAATTGAATGAAATGGTTTTGTCACAACAACTGAAGCCACTTTATCTGGGTGTCTCTCCCCATAAGCCAATTAATAGACGGGTTTCTTCTCAGCAGTACCTCGCAGGTAAAAAATAATCAGTAGTTAGAACTTCCTGCAAGGGAAGAAAATTCCTGATATGTTATTATTTATTAGTGTTCCACCTTTATTCTATAGCAGATCTGAAGTGACTATGTTCTGTCTTGGAGAGAACCTTTATTCCATTTCATCTCTTATAAGCAGATACAAATTTTTTTGGAATGTTTCTACCTACCTCCTACCTTCTCTGACTTTATTCTCCTCCTCTTTTTATTTTTATCTTTTTTCCCCTCATATACACTTTAACTAGAACTTGGCATATGACACCAAAATGGAATTTAAAAGGGTGGGCTAAGGTGCTGGTTTGGTAAGAAATAGCAAACAAGTGAAATATATCTATTCCTTTTGTCAATGTCTGCAATCTTGAGTATAGAGTGTGGAAGATACAAAACACCAATACGTAAGAAATGACTATTATATTTTCTTCTAATCAACCTCAGTTACACTCTGTCCCCATCACACTAAATTTGGGGGGAAATTCAATCTCAGTCATTTTTAGACTTCCCTTCCCCAGGGCTGTGCAAAAATCCTAAGGCCTTAAGCACCTCCGAAGGATCAGGTAGAGCCTGTTGTCACTGGTCATTTGCCCATGAAGTTACCATTAAGACACTCATCATTCCAGCTGGCCTCCATGACCCCTTCAAGTTGGGGAGGCCCTGCTGCTCCTACCCCCTGCAGACGGAACCTGGACACTGGCGAGTCTGAAGTCTTGACTTGTCCACACCCCCTCCAGGTGGCCATTCTGTTTGTAGTCTCATTACTTCCCCCAGATGTTGTCACTAAAAGGTTCAGGAGTCCCACAGCTCAAAGCCCTGTTGACTCTGCCTCCTAGCAATCTGCATTTATTTCACCTTGCTTTCTTGGAGACCCTCCACTCTCTCACTACACCCCCAGGATGCCTGACATCATCTCTGCAGTGACTTTGGCTCTTAACCAAAGAGAGAAGAACTGCTGGCCTCATGAAGCTTCTGATCTCTTCCCTCAAAAATCTCTGACACAGAAAAATACTAAGATGAACTTGGCTATTTGCCTGATATGGGAGGAAGGAGAAATAGCTTAAAGGTTCAGTCAATTATTCTGCCACATTGTTTCAAGTCAAGAACTGTAGTGAAGCTGTCCACAAAAGGTTTTTCAGTGCCCTTCACCCCTGCTGTCATCCTGCTCTCCGGCTCTAGCCTAGAGCCTCTTGTGAAGAAGAGAACCTAGCAAGTTAGAGCCCAGAGGCATATTCCATTAGTTGCTGCAATGGCCTGTGCCGAGGGAGCATGCTGGTGGGGCCAGAGTATGGGGAAAGCAGGGACTTAAGGTTCCTTTTTGGTCACATAAGTGGCAGCACTGGTGAGTGTGGGACAGGGAGGTGCAGATGGTGTGGGGAAGTAAGAAAAGTCAGGAAGTTTGCCCCAGTCCACAGCCAAAGAGGAGAGGTACTGGGGTTGGGAGGGGCACTGCCAGGGCCTTCACTTTTGAACATCTCAGAGACTTAAAATGGGCCTGGGAAGTGGCAGAATTTTATTAGAAACTCAAATTAGTTCACTGTATTATTGAATCTTCTATTGTTTTGTTTTTGGTTTTTGGTTTTTAATGGACCTAAGAAGAATATCAGAAACTAATTCTTAGCTTGTGTGGAGAAGATTGTAACTCAGAAATATTTCTTTAACCCTTCAGGTTTAGAGAGAGGATCTTTTTGTTCTCTGTATAGGAAAAGGTTATATATTCTACTACACTTGTTTAAGACTAAGTTGGCGAACATCTAAATTGTCTCATGTCCTTAAAAATAGCAGAGAAAATGCCTGGGAGAGGACCTGATGTGGCTTAAAGACACGGAGGGATCTGGGTGGACCTAACAACACAGAAGCAAGAGCAAGGGAAGACATTGGGAGATGCCGTCCAGCGACCATAGACTAGCCAGGACAAGTTATGCAGCAGATGCCAGTGATTAGCCAAGAATGGCAGCAGAAAAAATGGCCTCTCCCTATTAATGCCATGAAGCTGGAGAAGTCCCCTAATCCCAGCTCCTAACTTAGATGGTGGTGGAGAGGAGAGGGTCCAAAACCTAAAATGAGTAAGTCCACTAAGAAGACACTAAGAACATTGAAGGCAACTGAGTTCAACTAGAATTTCTTAGAAATAATTTAATGCTAGAAAGTAGAAATGAGTTCTAAGAGGTAGAAATTAAGTCTAGTTTTAGGAAAATTAAGTTATATATTTTTACGCCTGAATTGTTTCCTACTCTTTAACAATACTTGCTGAATTATTTGGATGTTATTTAAATATCAGAATAGGAACAGATGGAAAGGTGGATGCAAATAATCATTGGGCTACTTTTAGAGAAATTCATCCCCAATATTTGTGTCTATAATCTATGTTCATACATTTTGACAATTTATGCTTTTTAAAAAATCTTTGAATGGCTTATAGCTTATAAAAATTCATATACTTCAAAGAATTCAAACTGAGGTCATGAATCGGGCCAAATATTGCTTGGTCCATGTTTAATCCCTGCAGGCAACTGAGTTTAACTAGAATTTCTTAGAAATAATTTCTAAGATCCATGATTGTATCTTTGGTTATGCTGCTGTAGGCAAGCCCCATCCTAAATTTCAGACTGTAGTTTTTGTTTTTTGCTTTTTTAATAAGATAGCCTATGTGTGCCAATCTCCTGACCACATTTAAACCAAGGATTCTTGCCACCAGTTTCATATTCCTCCAGTTCTAGTGATTTTTCCACAGTTTTCATTATACAGTTTACAGTCATCACCAATTTCATATGGGAATTCAGGTGCACACTGTTGGAGGGAGTAGATTAACAGTACCACAGTGTGCATTTACATGTTATTTCATGCATATTAGTTTTTGTCTTTCTTAATAGATTCTCAACCCTTTGCAAGCTGGATCATGTAATGCCCTACACACTCATTTATCCACCACACAATAGACATTCAATAACTGCTTAATAATTAAGTGAAAAGATGCTTAATTTCTTTCAAACATAGTAGAGCTAAGTACTGTGTCCATAGAGTAAGGATTTTAAAGTTTGGTTTTTATCAAAACAAAGGGTGTAATGCTGCATTCTTTAAATGTTTATTCATTTTTATAATTGTCTGCTTTTAAACTCCTGTCAGAAAAAAAAGGTCTTATCATAAGTAGATGTCCTGTCTCCTTAATCAAAATTGCTAACCACAGAATTTAAAACTTTGCCTTGCAAGTAACTGCCCTCGCCTACAGAGGAACAATGCTGGCAGATTTAGCTGATGTGCTGAATTTCAACAGGCCACCACTGCACTGTTGTCCTTTATGGCAAACCATGCCTCCCCAAGAGATATTTCATTTGGAAAACAAAAATCAAGCTCATTTACAAATAATGCTGTAATTTAAATAGCCTAAGGACCATCTAAACTTTTATCTTATGCCTCTCAAAACTCTGCAGCCATCTTCTAATAATTGCTACATACAAGAACTTGGTAAGTCTCAGTTGGATTATGTAAAGTGGCCTAGAAAAGCTTCTCACCTATTCTAAAATAAACAAAAAGCCCTAGACAATTAAATTTGTCAAATGAATCATAACAAACAGCAATCTAATTTTATAAGGAACTCTTTCTGAGATATATTTTTAAATGTGCAAAAGTGCCAAGAGTAAAATAATGTCCAAATGAAAGCTGATAAGCTAATTATGAAGTTTAAAAATAAAATAAAATAAATACATAAACTACTTATCTGTGTTAATTGTTATAAATTGAAACAAATATGAGCTAACTACATCTATATTTTCATTGAGAGAAATACAGTATAGGGTATATGTAACTAGAGCATGGTTGTTTGATCATAGATCCTAATAAATGCTGCTGTATTCATAAATATGCAGTGACATCACAGCATTGCATTATTTCTCTCTGTAAAGTGCTCCTTTTTGGGGGATGTTTCTTTTTATTATGGCACACCTGGCAATTTGTGTTGACTATTGTGAAGAGGGAAAAAAGATTAATTATAGTACAAATAAACCCTGGTAACATAGAAGCATATTCTCTTTCTCATTTTACAATGACTATTCAACAGGCTATAATTTTTTAATGGGCTGCAAGGTTAAAAAATTAGAATGGTAAAAAGTATTTTTTGCTTCATTTACATAATATCATCAGTAAATTCAACACTAAATCAAAGCAATCCCTTACCATTCACACATAGAGTTGATCTAACAAAAGTGCTTTTATGTTACTTTCAGAGGAAAAATAGCAACTTTCTATTTATTTTTAAATTTTATGTCTTTTAGATTCATACAGTAATCTTAATATGTTCAGTTATAATGGTGCAGAGTTGATACACTTTATTTTTTTAGGTTTCCCTATCATTTTACCATTTTATGCTGGTACCTAGAAAGGCATTTTGCAAACTATCTAAGAATACATCTCCTCATGTATCTATAGACACACACGCATGTGAAAGTCAGGTAATTGAAATAATATTGGCTTATATATTTTACAGGAATGTTTTTCACTAAAAGTAGAAACTAAAGAGATTTCAGAAGTTTATTGCTTCCTACCCAACATACCTCTGGTGAACATGCATCTTCCTATGTTTATTTGCTACTCTTCTTTCTTCATAAGAAGTAATACTAATTCCCCAAAACTCTTATAAAAACAACTTTCAATGCCCAAAAAGAAATGATTTTATTCACAACCTTACATACTAATTATATAAAAGCAGTTTGCTTTACATAAATTTACACTATAAAATATAGATTCTGACAAGTTAATTGAATTAGTCCAGAGAAAACACTAAGCTCTAGATGGAAACAGATACATTTTCTGCATCCAAATTATTTATCCTCATCTCATAATCTTTATCTGTTCTAAGCTACAATTAGCATGGAAGCAAAAAGCTATGAACAATACTTCCTCCCAACTTTCCACTAAATATTTGCTAAAAATGCAAGCACACACATGACCAACATCAACAACACTAGAAACTGAGTTTTTAAAAAATTTATTGAACACCATATTACTCAGCTATACAAGATCAATTCAAAGGGAAATTGTACAGTATATTTAGTATAATAATATAGCAAATAATATAAATTCATATATAGTATGTTTACAACTTTATATCACTAGAGAAAATGCCATTCTTTAAAAATACCGAGCGTATATATACATGTATATTTTAATTGTTCTTATAATTAGACATATGGTACCAGTCTATAAATGCCCCCAAACTAGAATTGAAGCAGGTTATGTTTTTCTGACCATGATGCAATTGAGAAAGAAGTGAAAAAACAAATTTGCAAATTACAAATCAATAGATAATTCAAAGTAAAGAAATTATAATTAGAGTTATAAGTTATTTCAAGAGAATAAAAGTAAAAATAGTTACATATAAAGGATATGAATGGGAAGCAGCCAGATTTCTGTTTTCATTATTAATAAAGAGGAAATAAATGAAAAAAGGATATAAATTAAGAAATGCTTTTAAAGAAAGGAAAATATTCAATCCCAGGAAAAATAGGAAATAATGATGACAAGACAAATATACAGTTGTCTAAATGAACTAAAATTTTTAAAAAATAAGACAACAAAATAGACAAATTCTTGACTAATTATTTTTGAAAGCTACAAAAATAGAAATAAGAACAATGCTACAACTATAGTTGAAAACACTAAAATATTGGTATTCAATTATGAATGCAAGCAATTTCATAATTTGTGCATGAAGTTTAAATATGGAAAAGAGATAGGAAATGCAGCAGGTCCTCCAATATGATCATTTTGTTCAATATCATTAAAATGTTGATGAGAAAAAAAATCAATTTCCAGCCAAGGCCACTGTATCAAGTTTTGCAGTTTACCTATGTCCTGTATGGGTTTTCTCTAGTCACTTCAGTTTCTTTCCACAAACCAAAGATGTGCATGTTAGGTGAATTGACGTGTCTACATGGTTCTTGTATGAGTGAATGTAGATGCTGATGTGAGTGGGGCCGCAATAGGATGGCATCTTATCTAGAGTTAGGTCCTACCTGGAGACCCTCAGCTGCCAGGATAGGCTTGGCCACCCATGACCTCGAGCTGGAATAATTGGGTAATTAATTGCTTGCTTTTATTACTCTTTCTTAGATGTAGATATAGCTCACATTTATTTTAGTATTTAATATTTGATATGTTTTAGTCTTTACTTAGAAGTTTTATGATGTTTGGGGACCATAAATATGCCATAGGAACTTAACTAATTTACATGTATGTCAATTAACCTATGGTAAAATTAGTTTCATTATATGTCATTGTGCTTAAAGTTGCAGTTTTCAAAAACATGTTGATATCATTAAGTAAGGATCTACTGTATGATTATATGTCTGTTCAAAGAATGGCCTCCAACAAAGTTTCCGAGACTCATAGTATTTTAGGCAAATGCATTCAAACATTCATGGAACAGTTAGATCTCACACTATGTGTGTTCTGTTTGAGAAAAAGAGAAAACTATAGAAATTTACTTATATTATGAAGTTCATCTATCCCAGAACAAAAGTCTGACAAATAACTTTTCACAAAAGCTATGAATCAATCTCAGCTATGAATTTAGAGGTAAAACTGAGTATGGTACTAGCTAATGGAATGCAACATTAAAAGACTGTCCAAATAATACATGTTAATACAACATCGTATCAAAAGGTCAAAAGAAAAAAGTCATCTTGATAAATACTCAAATTGTTTTCAATAAATCCAACACTCAGTACTGATAAATGTAAACCTCTTACTAAATAAAAAATAGAAAGTTTTTTAACAATATGAATAATTTATTTTTTGAACTCACTGTCAATATTCCAATTAATTATAAAACATTGGAAGCAATTTCATTAAAAAGCAAGATTAAAATAAGAATGCTAGTAATAAAACTTTTTTATGTTATTTGGAAATTGCTAGCTAATGCAATAAGACAGCTATGAGAAGTTTCTAAAAGGTATAACTTAAGAGAAGATAGGATTGTAGGAGTATTCCTAGGTAACATGAATTTCACATTTAAAAATGCAGAAAGTAAGCCAAAATAATAATTAGTACTAGCAACAGAATTCAGTAATGATATATAAATACACAGATATTGTTTCCTATAAAAATTTATAGTGGAAAAAGAGCTTACTGGAAGCAATGGCAAAAAATAATAATAATACCTTGAAATAGCTTTCAAGAAAACCACAAGGAAACAAAAGAAGAGATGCATAATGGAATCACACATTGTGTTTCTGAATTGGAGATAAGATACTGTAAACATTACCATTCTAAAATTACTTTCTGTTTTTAAAAAATTGCATTCAAAATCTCTATGAGATTTTCTTTGGAACTCAAGAAAATGTACCTAAAGATCATTTGTAAATTTTAGGGGAAAAAAATAGCTATACATAAAAATGATTTTATTAGATAGTAAAATGAATAATGTAATGCTATAATAATTAAAACCATATATCTTTGTTATAAAAATCAGTCACAGATTAATGGAACAGAATAGCCCCAAAATTGACTGGGGTACTTATAAAAACCTGTCAGTTACAAAAAGATACATCACAAATCAATAAGAAATAGATAGATAATGCTTAAAATTTTTGTGATTTGGGAAGAAGAAATATGATAGACTTTTAACTTGTGCTGAATACCCAAATATTTTCCAAACACATTAATCATTTAAGTGTAATTATAAACAAACCAACCAAAAGAAATCAGATGCTGTGAACCGAGTTTTCAAAAACCTCTGCAAAGAAAAGGGCATAGCGTAAGAAGGAATAAGAGGACTTACAAAGAAAAACTGAAAAGTTTAGATTTCTTAAGCATTACAGCCTTCTAGAAATTTATTTAAAATGATGAAAAATTCATCAAGGCATCATTAAAAGTTCAAGAGTAGAAGACAAACTGGTTAAGATATCTAGAACAAACGTAAGGTTATCCTGTTTAATGTAGAACGAGCTTTTATGAATCTCTAGGAAAAACATTAATACTACCAATTGGAAAATGGGCACAAGCCACTAATTTATTTACAAAAGAAAAAAATGCAGATGGAATATAAGGATATGTATGACCATTCTAGGAATAAAAAATATATTTAAATTATAACAGGTTACCTTTTTTTACTTATGAAAATGGCAAATATGAAAAAAATTTTAAGAGTAAAGAGAATGTGCTTATCCTATTATTACCAAAAATATAGTAAGATGATAAACAGTTAACATTTTGAAAAATGATTTGGCAATATGTCACAAAAAACCCTCTGAAATAGTTTATATCATCGACCCAGTATGCCCACTTATGAGAACATAACCTAAGGAAATAATCAGAGCTGAAAAAAAATTTATGTACATGGCAAGAAATAAAATGGAACAATAAGAGAATGATTAATAAGTAGTGACACATTCATATATGGAATATTAACAGCCTTTAAAATTCATTTTTCAAACAATAACCTTAGCAAACTACTAGCTAATCTAACTACAGAATAAAATATTACAGAATTAGAATTGTAATACTGTAAGTAAGTCAGCTTAATCTTCTCATACATGAGGTGGTTCATTAGCAACAAGAGCACCTACACATAGAGCTCTAGAACTGAGTGACTAGTTGAGTGAGAACAAGATGCTCATTCTTCACTAGAGTAGATATATCCCTTCTATATAAAATTAACTTGACTTCACTTCTATATAAAATGAAGAATTTGAATAATATTATTGCAACTTGATGTGAGCTTCCACAGACAGGTGTGATAAGACTAGAGATTCATCTCTAGAAATGTGATCTTTGCTGCCACACTGTCTCAAGCTATTGAAAGCTGAGCTTGCTTAATATCTCCTCCAACTAGTTGTAACCAGACATGCTCTAATAATGAATAATGGCTCTTTAAAAATATTGATATATTATGTTTCATCTTGATAGGCCAAAAACTCTGTTATCTGTGTGCTATGAAGTATGAGCAGAGGGCAAGAAAAAACTAAATATTGTGTGTATAAAATCAGAGAATGCTTTTCAACTTTGTGTTTTTATAGGGTCAATCTAAGAAAATGACTAGAAGCAGTAAATAAATAATTGTTTAAAGTTTGACTCTTTAGGGAAAATTAACATACATTTTTACCTCAGGCTATATATCTAAATATTTTTTCAGACAAATTAAGATCCACATTATTTTGAAAAAAATAGCCAAGAGGTAATTATGGGTCTTAGATGCGACCTCTGAGTTTTCCTTAATCTATAGGCAAGTGAACATGTATTTTTGTTGTTTGACTATGGAAGGTCAGACACAGAAGACTACTCACATCGTTCCACATGAAAGTTCACTGTCCCCAACAAAGATGGCATTCTCAAGACATTATTGGCATCATCATGTGCATTCTCACGTGTTTCTGTGATGGTGCCCGATTTTGCAAACTGTTCACATATATGCAAGGTGGCTGAGAGAAACGTGTAATCTAACTCCAAGGGCTAGAACAAAACTAGCCTTTGAGGATTCTAATCCATGACCTCAGCACAAGGGAGATGACAGAAGTAGATGGCAGATATGATCATGTCCAAGAGACCAGTGATGCAGAGGGCGTATCTCTGTTCTCACTCCCAAAACAGGCTGCTTTGTCCTGCTTTTTTTTCCTGCCATAACTGGGAAGAGATATGAAAGATAGGCTGGGGCAGCTCCTTACCTAAACCTAAGACTGTAATTGAAAATCTAAAAGTTCAGGGTTTTTTTGGTTTTTGTGTGTGTTTTTGTTTTTTTGTTTGTTTGTTTGGTTTTTTGGGGTTGGAGTCTCACTCTGTCGCCCAGACTGGAAGTGCAGTCGCTGCTCCCGGTCACCGCAGGCTCGACCTGCTGGGCTCTGGCGATCCTTCCGCCTCAGCCTTCTAAGTAGCCGGAATTACAGGCATGCGCTACCACGCCCGGCTGATTTTTTGATTTATTGTAGAGATGAGGTCTTGCTGCCCAGGTGGGTCTCGAACCCACGAGCTCAGGCAATCTATTCACCTCAGCCTCCCAAAGGCGCGGGATTACAGGCTGAGCCACCGAGCCTGTAAAGTTCAGTTTTTAAGGCTCTGGGTTTTGATGCAAAGTACCCAAATCAAAGAGTGGCCAAAAGCTAAAAGCCCATGACCTACAGGATAGGGACAAGTGTAAGCTGGCCCTGGGACATCAATATTTAGTTTGCAGGGAAAAAAAGCAAAAGGACTGGGTTGTGCAGTTCAGAATGGGATTGGAGGCTGGTAGTTGCCTCTTGAGAAGATCAGAGAAGACTGAGTCAGATTCCTTAAGTTCTAAGAATGTTCAGAGGAAGACAAGCACCCACGCTCAATTCACCCCAGGTAAACTCAGGAGAACACAGAGACCACAGAGTAGAAGCAAGAAGTCAAATCCAGAGCAAGCATGAGAATTAAGGGCTCACGTTTGTAATCCCAGCTACATGGGAAGCTGAGACAAGAGGAACGTTTGACCCCAGGAGTCTGAGACCAACATGGGCAACACAGCAAGACCCTGTATCATAAAAAAGAGAGAGAGAGAGAAATGAACATGCCTCTAGGAGCCAAAGGAGGGAGTGGTGCAAGGCAGAGGACTATTTCAGAACTGTGCTGTCCACCACAAGCTCAGAACCTGTGTACAGTTTTCTTTAAGTTGGGGGCCAGTGCCAGATTGGCCAGCGTGGTTGAAGGGCAGATGAGGTGAATGGAAGAAGCTGCCGCTTCCAAAAGGCAGGTTGGAACCATAACTAGAGTGAGTCTGCCTTTAACATGCCCCAATGAAGATTCTTCCCATCTAAGATTGCCTGGAGGTCAATATTAATATATTGTTTGAAGGTCACAGACTGTCAAGAGGAAATGGAAATTTACAAAAAACAAAGAATTCATTTCTTAAAGAAAGAATTACAGTAACAAGTGGATTTCTGCTAATATCTGACAGAAATGTGATGCTTCTCTAAATTATATGCTACATATATACTTAAGTAAAATAGTGTCATTATCATTAAGATAAAAGAATAATACTGAAATTTAATTTTCTAAAGCAAATACTGACAATGTTTAAATCTATCTTCTTTCTTCTAAATGCAAAAATGTTGAGGTGTTAGGCAATTCGTTATCCAAAAAAAGATGCATTTCTGGTAAATTAAAATACAATGAAATTATTACCAGAACTACAGTATAAATAAATATCTTACCTTCTGTTTATTTAATACAGCAATAACCTCTACAAGCTAATATTTATCATGCACTCACACAAAATAGTCACAAACGTAATTCTGCTAGTGCCAACATTGATATGCTGCTGATAATTTGTGATTATAAATGTTTATGTCACTTTTGTAATTAAGGGGTTAGGATGATGTTAGAAGACAGCGTTTGCATTCCTCCAAAGGAACAAAAATTCACAGACCCATTAGAGGGCAAATAAACGTATGCCTCTCTGAAGTATTTTCAGTTAATAAACTCATGGGAAGTTTGCTCTTAAGAAAAAAATAATCTGAAGGAATTTAACCTACGCAATCAGACTCTGTTGAATACAATACATTCACTGTAATTTTCATTTATTGGCTGCCCACTTTGCATGGCAATATCCTAAGTACAGCAGTCTTTAAAAATATCCAGGCCTCTACTTTAGATTATCTGGGTGAAGAAAAAGAATCAATAAACTAAGTCTAAGATTAGATTTTCCAAAATTCTGAAAATTCAATGCATTTTGACTTTTTAAATCTCTATAATAAACACAAACCCACATGCATATTTATAATTTTACATGAATGTAACTATGTCATACATTCTAAGATTCTATTTAATGCAGAGGTATTTTTGTTGCCTTCTCTTTTTCTCTTGTTTTCTTCCCTGTTTCCCCTCCAAACCCATATTACTCATCCCCTGAGAGGACTCATTATAAAATGTATTATTTCATATATTTTATACATAAAATATATGCACATATACATACATAACTTAGAGAAATTTTTATCATTGTTTTATATAAATAGGATCATCATGTAAACACTAAATCAGCTTACTTTTGTCACTTAATATCTTGGCAGAAATTCTTGCACATCAACTAGAATAGCTATAATGTATTGTTTTTAATATCTACATAATAGTCTATTTATGAATCACCATAATTGTATAACTTCTTCCCTATTGTTAGATATTCCCTTTGTTTCTGTTTTTTGCTGCTATGAAAAATATTGCAGTAAATATCTTTCTAAATGTTCTTGTATATTGGGATTTTAATTTCATGAGATAAATCCCCAGTGATAAGATTATTAAGTTAAAAAGAATTTTTAGTTTTGACAGATTGCCTTCCTAGAGGTTTCTTACAATTGACATTTTCTTCAACATTTTGTGAGACTGTACTTGTCTGGATATCCTGTGTTATCCTTCTTTTTAGTTTTGGCTAATATGTCTGAATAAAATGATATCATTATTATTTTAATTTATATTCTGTTGTCTGCTGGTAAACTCAGGTGACTTCACATGCTTATTTGCTTTTTGAATTTGTTCATCTTGAGCTTCCTACTTTGGCCCATTTTTCTGTTGGTCTATATTTTTGTAGTCATCTGTTAGCACTCTTTGCATATTAAAAATATCAACCCTTTGTTATCTGTGTTGTAAATATAGCCTTCCAAGTCTATCACATGTCTTTTGACTTTGCTGTCATAAAAGGCTTTTACTTATCTTTTTTTTTGAGTTGGAATCTCACTCTGTCGCCCAGACTGGAGTGCAGTGGCCGCTCCCGGCCACCGCAGCCTCAATCTGCTGGGCTCCGGCGATCCTTCCGCCTCAGCCTTCCGAGTAGCCAGAATTACAGGCACATACTACCACGCCCGGCTAATTTTTTGATTTATTGTAGAGATGAGGTCTTGCCTGCCCAGGCGGGTCTCGAACCCTCGGGCTCAGGCAATCCACTCACCTCAGCCTCCCAAAGGCGCGGGATTACAGGCTGAGCCACCAAGCCTGGCTTGCTTATTTTTTAATAGAAAGACATGTCTACCTTTTTATGACTTTTATGATCAAAATATTTCTATCCCTAGGTTGTTCATGAATTTTCCTGGACTTTCTTTCAAGAGTTTTATTAGTTCTTTCATTGACATTTATCTTAAAGCATCAGGAATTTATTTTTATATGTGGTGACAATAATGATCCAGAAAACAAATTATTATGTATTTACTATTTACTCAACTCTGTGTCTCTAAACTGTAAAGCAGTCAAACCTCTTACCATCTCTAAACATCTACCACATGCAGGCAACCAGTGAAATGGCAGGAAGACATCAAAACCTAAGTCATGATCCCCATCATCCAGAAACTTCTGGTTTCACTATTTTAAAAAAAAAATCACAGGTAAAAAAAAGCAAGTGGCAAGAAGTTTGAGATTGGGTTTTATATTAGCTTTCCAGGGCTACCATAAAAAAGTATACTACTAACTGGGTGGCTTAAACAACAGAAATTTATTTCCTCACAATTATGGAGTCCAGAACTCCAAGATCAAGGTGTCTGAGACCTCTTTACTTGGTTTGTGGATGGCTGTTTTCATCTCTGTCTTCACATTGCCTTCCATTTGTGTATAACTGTCCTAATTTCCTCTGCTTATAAGGACACCAGTCATATCGGATTAGGGTCCACCCTAATGACCTCATTTTAATGTAATTAACTCTTTAAAGACCCTATTTCCAAATACAGTCAAATTCTGAGGTACTAGGGATTAAGATTTCAACATGTGAATTTTGACGGGACACAATTTAGCTTATTACAGATTTCAAGTTGTTTGGACAACCAGCACATGCCATTGGTGTTCAATGACAGAGAGATCATTGGGCAGTCAGTGAAAGCTTCCAGAAAGAGATAGAACTGAAGATGAGCATTGAAGGATGCTTGCAATTTCAGTGAAACTGTTAAAAGTTTTTCTAGGAGAAGGTGAGAATAAGCAAAGTTATGACTATAAACATGGTGAGTCAGGACTCCAGTGAGGTAACTGTATTGACTAGAGGAGATAGTTCATGTGGGGAAAAGTAAAAGATAAAATTGGAAACTGGATTCCGGTGAAGTTTAAGCTTTGATGAAGAAGGAAAAAAGAGGCATCATAAATTTTTGAAAAATAAAATTTCATAATTAAAGTGATATTTAAGGAAGGAAAATCTGGTTTTCATTTTTTAGATAAAGCATGGAGACCAGTTAAGACTCTGACACAATTGTTAAATGAGTTATTTAGCCCAGAGTGGTGGCAATGGCAAACAAGAAGAAATGATGGATGAATATTAGACATTTCAAAGAATGCATCAAAACTCTACAGAAATTGATGATTGCTTGTCTGTAGGAAATGAAGAAGAGGGATGAGGCAAAGGTGACATCAATGTTTTGAACCTGGGAGACAGAAATACAGGTGCCACTGAGGTTGTAGTTTACAACATCCTAGTTCATTTGAGTCTGAGAGTCTGAGATGGATGTATTCAGTAGGAAATAAAAAATTAGGGCAGGGGCTCTTGTGGGATGGGAGTGTCAACCTGAGGTGTACATTAAGAAGTCATCCATATGGAGTACTCTGTGGAAACTTTACAGAACTTCAAAGGGGATGATTCCATCCAGGAGGCAAGCAAACTTTTTTAGCCACTTCTATGTGTCAAGCATTTCCACAAGTGCTGGGAATACAAAGATGAATAAGATAGGCATCTGCCTTCAGAAACCTCATTTTCAATCATGAAGGCAAGGTATGGTAAATAATATTAAATGATAAAGAGGTCAGAGATAATAGAACCTTTGGATCTGTTAATGAAGTGCACCGTTGACCTTCTAGAAAGCATTTTCAATAGAATGTTAATAGAAATCAAACTGAATGGGGAACATTTTATGAAAAAACGGAGACAAGATCAAGAATGTCTTTATTCCAAGAATCTTTTTGTTTTTCACTCATATGGCATTTATTCAGATTCTTGACCATCTTCAATTTAATTATTTTGTTTTTCAATTGTAATGTTCTGATATTTTAATTCACACTTTAAATAATATTAAAGTTCAGTTAAAATTTAGTCACAGGCTACTTTCATGTTTCTAAAAATAGTAATATATAATTTGATACTATATTTTTTATGCCATTCAGATTCAAGTGAGTAATTAAAATCAATATGACTGATCCAATGACAAAACTTTTTGCAAGAGCCTAATATAAGCTATTTAATAATCAGTACTTGGATAAATGATAAGCCAGGAGATATAAAAATAATAAAAGTCTGCTACTTATGGTGGTGCCAAGAATTCAGGCTTTACCATTTTTCCTCATGCCTGTGACAGTCTAAGATGAATCCAGAAATAGCTCTGATATTTGGACTCCCCCTACCTGCTTTATCTATTCCTGTGGATATGGAAGAGAGAGAGTAGAAGATGGACCTCCAGGGATTGGTTGGAAAAATGCTTTCACTTTTGTCTATTACTAATCTCTATTAGCATGGTCTCATTAACAAATATTTTTATTTTTTTATTCAAGAAGGACAGTAATGCGTGATTGTTGAGCTTTTCTGTAATTAGCATTGTTTCATGCTTTATACCTCTTTGAAGTATTCCCAACTAGCTGATTTCCTTTGTCATCCAGCAATTTCGCATAAATTTTGAAATGAATGCACTGGATAATGTTAGAATATAAATAATGCTGTGATAAGTATATTCACCTAGTGGACTGGTCATGGAACTAGAAAAGTTAGACATCTGAGTCTTCCATCCTGGTTGAAGCTGATTACACTGCCATTCACCGTTGTTTACATATAGTAAGTGTTAAGTATTAATTGATTTGATTAGATTTGACTTGATTTGATTAATGTGATAGACTTGATTTGGGACAATTCAGTATCTCTATGTATTTCTACATCTGGGGATTAGGAATCATCACTGCCCCTTTATTATATGCAATAATGATCTACTAGTGCTTTTAGAGTCCTGCCAAGAAATACATGCCCAGGTGTCTGTTGAATGTAGCCACTTTCACATAAGCACCATACTCTACTCTCATCCTTATCCTAATGTACCTGTGGAGTAGACATTCTTGCACAAATATAGTCAGCAAATGTGGTGGTCAAAAATCACAATATATTTATGTGATTTTATATAAGAGATACTTAGTGAAAGACCTATTCTCTCTGTAAACACATCACTTGTTATGAACAACAACCAAGCCTGCAGATCACCAGAAGCTCTGCCAGTGTTATACTAGCTTTGAGAACTAGGCAATATTGACAGGAAAAAAGCAAGACAAGATGACAAAATTTATTCTTTCTTGGTCAGTATTTTAAAATCAGATCTGAAAATTCTAATGGTTTGAGGTTCTAAATTTTCATAAAATAATAGATTAGACTTTTAGAGAAGAGCGGGCCCTACCAATGAGCAGTATTCATTTGGGCGATAACATAGAAGGTGATGCTTTATTTTTTTATTTTGAATTCAGGGGATACATGTGCAGGTTTGTTACATATGTATAATGTGTGATGATGAAGTTTGGGTTTCCATTGAACCCATCGTTCAAATAGTGAACATGATATCCAATAGGTAGTTTTTCAACTCTTTTTTTTTTTTTTTTTTTT
>NW_007246917.1:79930-80909 GCF_000164805.1 Carlito syrichta
TTTTTTTGAGCTGGAGTCTTACTCCATTGCTCAGGCTGAAGTGCAGTGGCATGCTCACAGCCACTCCAGCATCAACCTACTGGGCTCAGGCGATCCTTCTGCTTCAACCTTCCGAGTAGCCGGAACTACAGGCATGCGTTACCATACCCAGTTAATTTTTTTATTTTTTATTTTTTTGTAGAGATGAGGTCTTGCCAAGTTGTAGTTTTTCACCTCTTATCTCCTTCCTCCTTTTCCACTTCTCCAGTATCTGATGTTTTTATGTTTTTGTCCATGTGTACCCAGTGTTAACTTCCATGTATAGGTAAGACCATGAAGTATTTGGTTTTATGTTTCTGGGTTAATTCACTTAGGATAATGGTCTCCAGTTGTATTCATATTGCTGCAAAAGACATGATTTCATTCTTTTTTATTGCTATGTAGTATTCCATGGTGTATATGTACCATGTTTTCTTTACCCAAACCACTATTAAGGGACATCCAGTTTGGTTCCATGTTATTGTGACTAGTGCTGTGATAAACATATGAGTGAAAGTATCTTTTTGATAGAATGATTTATGTTCCTTTGGGTATATACCCAGTAGTGGGATTGCTGGTTTGAATGTTAATTCTATTTGTAGCTCTTTGAGTAATCGACAAACTGCCCTCCACAGGGGCCGAACTAGTTTGCATTCCAACAGTGTATAAGCATGTCCTTTTCTCTGCAACCTCACCAACTTCTGAGTTTTGTTGTTGTTGTTGTTGTTGTTTCTTTTGACTTTTCAACAGAAGCCATTCTGACTGATATGGGATGGTATCTCTTTGCAATTTTGCTTTGCATTTCTTTGATGATTAGTGATGTTGAGCTTTTTTGTTTTTCATGTTTGATTGCCACTTGTATGTCTTCTATTGAGAAGTGTCTGTTCAAGTACTTTGCCCAGTTTTGTTTTGTTTTGTTTTGTTTTTTTGAGTTGGAGTCTCACTCTGTCACCCAGACTGG